>NC_091954.1:96562518-96701375 GCF_031021105.1 Erythrolamprus reginae
AATTCAGGTGGTTCTCAATATGTTTGCTTGGCTGACTCCACTCCACCTGGCTAATGAAAGAGCTCTTGTGTAGCAGAGATAACCCAGCCAGGATGTGCAAAATTTGATAATTTCAATAGCAATTAGATTTGCCACAGAGGCTTCTGTGTCACAAATTCACAGCACTGTACTTCTCAGGATAAAACTCTTTCAGAAAGGAAATGGTAAGTAATTATGAATTTGTGCTCTATTAATGTAATCAGAAATATTGTATGGAACCACGGTCTTTGAATCTTCTATCAAGAACAGTATGAGATGAGGGAACGATGAGGTCTATAAACATAGGATATGGAATCTGTTTGCTAAAGGTATTTAGCAAATGTATTATACCTATAATGAACTACTTGTAACATGCCCATTTTAACTATGGCAGGATTAGCCAAGGTTGTATTACTACATTGAGAAAGGAATTGAACTAGTTTGCTTAGAGTCAATTGGTTTAGTAGTTAATTAATTTATTTATTGAATTTGTATGCCGCCCCTCTCCGCAGACTCGGGGTGGCTAACAACAGTAATAAAACAGTATATGACAATAATCCAATACTAAAAACAGTTAAAAACCCATTATATAAAAACCAATCATACATACAGACATACCATGCATAAAATTGTAAAGGCCTAGGGGGAAAGTGTATCTCAATTTCCCGATGCCTGGCGGCAGAGGTGGGTTTTAAGCAGCTTACGAAAGGCAAGGAGGGTGGGGGCAATTCTAATCTCTGGGGGGAGTTGGTTCCAGAGGGCTGGGGCCACCACAGAGAAGGCTCTTCCCCTGGGTCCCGCCAAGCAACATTGTTTGGTTGAAGGGACCCGGAGAAGACCCACTCTGTGGGACCTAACTGGTCGCTGGGATTCGTGCAGCAGAAGGTGGTCCCTTGGGTAATGCTACAGGTTAGAAAGCAAATGAGATGATATATGATACGACAATCATTAAGTGTTGTACCTCATTATTCTTCACAAATGTATATTTTCTTTTATGTACACTGAGAGCACACGCACCAAAGACAAATTCCTTGTTTGTCCATGCACACGTGGCCAATATAGAATTCTATTCTATTCTATTCTATTCTATTCTACTCTACTGTACTCTACTCTGTTCTGTTCTGTCCTGTCCTGTCCTGTTCTCTTCTCTTCTATTCTAAATTAAAGTCAGTTGAATGCAAATCATTTTTGCATGACATTGCCATTGATCACCTGTAATAATTATTTGACCAACTTGCAGATATATCTGCTAAAATTGAGCAATTGAGGCAAATATTACAGATGTTCTTTATTTCACTGTCAGAACGCTGCCCTTTATTCATCAGTCTCTAAGGCAGTCTCATAAAGATGTTTACTCAGATGTCCCTTTTGTAAAAATAAGATTTTCTTTTTGTTTACCAAAACATAAAATTAGATTGGAAAATCAGAGAAATTAATGTCCTACATTACTACAGCAATCAGAGCCCATATAATCCATTTTCTAGTTGGAAGGTGGCTTCTAAGGCTCTGGTTCCTACTCCTTATGCAAACTTTTCTACTGCCAGATACATTTGGAAGGCTTAGCATAGATCCATTTTTAAAAAAGAATCAAAATCTTGAGAAGAACAATGCTGTACTGCAATAATAGGCAGGAAAAAACCCTGGACACACATACAACCTGGGAGAAACTCCTCTTAGCAGTAGTGACTGCGAAAGAGACCTTGGAGTCTTGGTGGACAATCAACTAAACATGAGCCAACAATGTGCAGCAGCAGCTAAAAAAGCCAACATAATCCTAAACTGCATCAGCAGGGGAATACACTCCAAGACCAGGGAAGTCTTAATACCACTCTACTACGCCCTGGTCCGACCACACCTGAAGTACTGTATTCAGTTCTGGTCAGCACACTTCAAAAGAGACATTGAAACTCTGGAGAAGGTGCAAAAAAGAGCAACCAAGATGATTAAGGGATTGGAAACCGAGACTGAGGGAACTGGGCATGGATAGCTTAGAGAAAAGGAGGGCCAGAGCGGACATGATAGCAGTCTACAAGTATATGAGGGGATGTCACAGAGAGGAGGGGGTCACTTTATTCTCCAGGGAACCAGAGGGCTGGACGAGGAACAACGGCTAGAAGCTGACCAAGCAGAGATTCAACATGGAGATAAGGAGGAACTTCCTGACAGTCAGAGCGATCAACCAATGGAACAACCTACCAGCGGACGTTGTGAACTCCAACACTCTAGACATTTTTAAGAGAAGATTGAACTGCCACTTGACTGGTGTGCTATAGGGTTCCTGCTTGGGCAGGGGGTTGAACTTGATGGCCTTCATGGTCCCTTTCAACTCAATCAATCAATCAATCAATCAATCAATCAATCAATCAATCAATCATTGTTGGGTTCCTGCTTAGAGGAACCCCATTATGACAGAATCAAGCAAATATTTTTATATAAGCAAGGGTTATAATACAGGAAATCCTAGGGCCCTGATTTGCTGGGCAATTTGAGCAAGGGACTTCCTTGTCAATACACGTTGCATGAGATTCATTGTTAAAAACGAACCTTTCATTGCTGAGGAAGACCACAACTGACAGAGATAGAATGCTGAGGGTGAAATATTGCCGTATTGGTTGCAGTTTCCTTGCCAGGTTTTCAGTGAGGAGATTTCTTCTTATTCAGATGGGATTGTCTTGGGTCAGGTCAAATTAGGTCTAAGGAGATTAAGCAGAGATCCACTTGGTTTCAACACTAATTAAGCTCATAACTAAAATGGAGGGAAAAGGTACCTTTTTGTTTGCTAGGTTTGCTTTCTTCTGCATACAATCCCAAAGGTGCTTTTCAAAGAAGCAACTGGACTTTCTGGTTTTTCTTTGAGGACATTTCACTTCTTATCCAAGAAAATTCCTCAGGTCTGATTTGGATGGCCAGAAATGGGAGGATTTGTACTCCTTGCAGACAGCTTGCCTTTTGCATTCTGTTAGTAAGTCATTAAAGTCACCTGGAGGTTCATCTGTCATCAGGGTTGAAGTCCTCTTGGAACTGTTGAAAGACTGTGTTTTTATAGATAAATGGAGTAATATCCCTTCTCCTCTGTTTATTTGTTTATTTGTTTATTTGTTTATTTGTTAACAGTAGAACCCCGACTTACGAGACTAATTGGTTCCGGAAGGAGGCTCGTAAGTCGGAACGCTCGTATGACGAAACATTGTTTCCCATAGGAAACAATGTAAAGTCAATTAATCCGTGCAACAACAAAAAAACCCGTTGCCGCCGAACGCGGAAGTTAGCGTTCGGCTTCAGGAGACAGCTGCGAAGCGGCGCGGGTGTTTTAAAACGTGGCAGCTGGCCTGGGGGGTTCGGGGTTTATTTGTTTATTTGTTTATTTGTTTATTTGTTTATTTGTTTATTTGTTTATTTGTTTATTTGTTTATTTGTTTATTTGTTTATTTGTTTATTTGTTTATTTGTTTATTTGTTTATTTGTTTATTTGTTTATTTGTTTATTTGTTTATTTGTTTATTTGTTTATTTGTTTATTTGTTTATTTGTTTATTTGTTTATTTGTTTATTTGTTTATTTGTTTATTTGTTTATTTGTTTATTTGTTTATTTGTTTATTTGTTTATTTGTTTATTTGTTTATTTGTTTATTTGTTTATTTGTTTATTTGTTTATTTGTTTATTTGTTTATTTGTTTATTTGTTTATTTGTTTATTTGTTTATTTGTTTATTTGTTTATTTGTTTATTTGTTTATTTGTTTATTTGTTTATTTGTTTATTTGTTTATTTGTTTATTTGTTTATTTGTTTATTTGTTTATTTGTTTATTTGTTTATTTGTTTATTTGTTTATTTGTTTATTTGTTTATTTGTTTATTTGTTTATTTGTTTATTTGTTTATTTGTTGTTAGAGTTGAAAGGGACCATGAAGGCCATCGAGTTCAACCCCCTGCCTAAGCAGGAACCCTATAGTACACCAGTCAAGTGGCAGTTCAATCTTCTCTTAAAAATGTCCAGAGTGTTGGAGTTCCCTCTGTTGAGAGAGGGCTATTCAATTCTCAAACCAGTGGTCCTCTCTGCCCAAAATGTAGACTTTGCTGTGTTCAAAAGAGTGGCCTTTGTTTTAAAATGCAGACGGACTATTGCATCTAGTCCTAGTTCAATGTTTGTTCTTCTATGTTGTGCCATCACATGAATTTATATAACAAGTTACCTGAATTCAGCTAGCTGAAACGCTAAATTGGCCGCTGCGGCTCATGAGTGCTTTTCAGGCCAGCGCGATTTTCCTTCTGCATTTGTGGAGATGGTAAAATCGTGCACAAAGCAGCAGGTGTGCCCATGTTTCGGCAAGTTTTTTTTTGCTTCCGAGCATGCTGAAACACGGGGACACCTGTGGCTCCTTGTGCGGTTTTGCTACCTCCACAGGTGCAGAAGCAAAATCGCACTGGTCCCGCAAGCATTCACCAGCCACCGCGGTGAGCCCCGCCCCGAGTCTACGGACAGGGGCGGCATACAAATCTAATAAATAATAATAATAATAACAACGACAACGACGACAATGATGACAATGACGACAACGACGACAACAACAGCAACAACAATAACAATAACAATAACAACAATAACAATAGTGTTCCGACTGGAGCCCACCCCTGCCTGAATTCCATGCCATCATGATCAGATTTTTAAAAATCATTTTTTTCAGCACTTTCTTGCTTTAGAGAATGATAACTTTTCCTCCAGCTTTTGAGTATTTAGCAATCTCAACAAAAAGAATCGTTTGCTTAATGCTGAAACTGCACACCCACAGGGCAACACTGAGCCTAACATGGTTGACTGCCAAGAACTGTCCACCTTACCTTCATCCTTGACAACAGGGAGTATAGTTGAATATTCCACATACTTTCATTAATGTATTGCTTATATTTTAGAGCCAATTAATTCCTTCAGGATTAAGATAAGCAACCAAACATACTCTTTTAAATAGTTTATGTGCCTTTGATACTTGAAACAACACAACCTTTTGTAGCCCTCTTACAGAAAAGTAAGCTCCAAAATATGATACCTGCAAGATGTTCTCAAGTCTACCTGAAGGTCAATTACACTGAATTCTGCTTCCCTTACAAAATATCACTCTCCTGACTTACACAAAGGTGGCTGTCAGTATCTTTTCAGGTCAATGCTAACTCATACTGATCCTAAGAAAAACCGCATCATATTCATACACCTGAATGAGTATGACTGGAGGCTAAAACATATGATGAATGGTTGCAGGGACTGGGCATGGCTAGTCTAGTGAAGAGAAGGACAAGGGGAGAGATAGTAGCAGTGTTTCAATATTTGAGGGGCTGCCACAGAGATGAATGGGTCAAACTATTTTCCAAAGCACCTGAAGGCTGGACAAGGAATAAGGAATGGAAAATCGAAAGGTTTTTAAAAACACACCTTTGCCAGCAGGCCTGGTGGGGTTGAGTATTGACGTTCTGCTCTGGCTGATAATATGATTGGGATTGGGATGAGTACAAGTGCACTAGAGTGCCTTCCATCCCCTGTCCTATTGCTCTCCTATATCTCCTATACCTTTCTTCTATTCCTATATCTCTTCTTCTATTCTTTCATTGATATGTTCTATTACTATATCTTCTTTTCTATTATTTCTTAGATATATTTTACCATGAGTATCTCCTCTATAACCCTCATTATGTATTTTAATATGTGTATATAGATATATACCCACTAAACCCTCATTGTGTATTGGACAAAATAAATAAATACAAATACAAATAGTTTGGATGAATGGGTTTAAATGTTTGGGATTTTAAGATTTGGGTTTTAGGGTTGGGTTTATAATTTCATATCTTGTATTTTGTATTGATTTTTATCTTGTAAGCCACCTTGAGTCCCCTGGAGAAGGACGGCACAGAAATTTGAATAAATAAATAAATAAATAAATAAATAAAATAAAATAAATAAATAAATAAATAAATAGATCAAGGAGAGATTCTACCTAGAAATAAGGACAAATTTTCTGACAATGAGAACAATCGGTTAATGGAACAGCTTGCCTTCAGAGGTTGTGGCAGTTTCACTGGTGGAGGCTTTAAAAAGAGACTGGACTGCCATGTGTAAAAAATGGTATAGGGCAGTGATGGCGAACCTGTTTTTCCTCGGGTGCTATCATGCACACGCGAGTGCCCACACCCATAATTCAATGCCTTGGGAGGGCAAAAACAGCTTCCCACATCCCTCAGAGACCCTCTGGAGGCTGGAAACAGTTTCCCAAGTTCTGGTGGGCCCGGTAGGCTCATGTTTCACCCTCATCTACCTCCAAAGGCTTCCCTGGAGCTGGGAGAGGGTAAAAACACCCTCACCCATCCCCCGGAGGCTCTCTGTAAGCCAAAATTGCCCTCCCAGAGCTTCTTTGCAAGCCAAAAATTGCCCTTCCAGAGCTTCTGTGTGAACCAAAAATCAGCTGGCAAGCAGATATGGCTTCATGTGCCACCTATGGTTCATGGGCCATAGGTTCTGGTGTGGTTAGCTCTGGCCCAGCTCCTGCCCCAAGGACTGTGGATGTGGGGGAGACATCCACATGCTGCAGGCCTGTTTTGCTCCGGGTGGAATCTGCTGATGAAAGCTCCTCTGACCAAGAAGACATGAGTGACAGGGAGGAGGAGAGTGTGGCAGACAGCTCAGAAGGAGATCAATTATCTAGCTTCTCCTTGGATTCAGAACAAGAGTTAATGATACAGCCACGCATGCGGAGAGCGATGCATAGGCAACAACAACTGAGAGATTATTATCAAAGAAAATGAGGCCACCTGTGGTTGGGTGGGGCTGTGGTAATTAGTGAGGCTGCTATAAAGAGCAGCTTGTGGGTTTGGCCATTGTGGAGGATTATCTGATCGTTGTGTTTCATGACTGCTTTGCTGACTTTGATCTTTGTGTGCTGATTTCCCCCCGCTTTGAAACTAAACCAGAGCAAAGTGTGTTTCACTTTGTGAAAGAAGAAGGACTGTGAATTGCCTCACAGCTGCAAGCTAAGTATCACAGAACTGATAAGGGACTTGTACAAATTACCAGTTTGTTTGGAGACCAGTGCTCTTTGCTATACCAAAAGAGGGCTTGGTTTAAGTGAATTTTCATTATAAAGAACATTGTTTTGAATTTTCAAACGTGTGTGTGTCTGAAATTTGTACCTGTGAATTTTTGGGATGAGTGTACCAGAGAGCCCAACAGAACAGGTTCGCCATCATTGGTATAGGTTGTCCTTGGGTGGGGGTTGGACTAGATTACTTACAAGGTCTCTTCCAACTCTGTTAATGCTACCCAATCTGGGCAATCAATAAGTGAATACTGATGCCTTACATAAAGTTTGAGGATCATTTAAAAAATAAAAATCTCAGTTTCCTGATGTTCCTACTGTTAGACTATATGATTGACGTCTATATTAAGATCAAGGGATTTTTACCTGCTCTTCAATTAGACAATAATGACCACTCAATCCTCTTTCTATCTTAGCAGCAATTTAATTATCTGGCCATCCTTCTCTAATTTCCAGGACTTAGTCACACTGCCTTTATCTCATTCCATCTCCAATCCTGCAATTGCTCCTGTTCCAACTCCTCCAAACATCATCTGGACTATCTGGGAATTTGTCAAAGCTTCCAACTTGCTTTGCCCCGAGGCTGCTTCACTGATACCAGACTGCTATGAACCCTGGGGAGAGGAAAGAACATCAGAAACAAGAGCCAGTTTGAGCGTTCCAGAGACATTAGCTCACCACAAGCATGGGACTGGAATAAGGACCATTACAGAGCTTGCCAAGCATCAGAACTGTTGCCAAAACAATTTGTTTGAATCCATTTGGACACAGGGAGATGTGGGGTGGGGAAAGGTTTGGGAAAGGTAACCTTACATCATTTCATAATTTTGGTGTTGGTCTCTAATTCAGGTTTAAGGCATGGCAACATAAATTCAAAGTTCTGCTGATGAGTTGGCTCCACACAAAACCCACTGAATAAAAATGAAAACATTGCTATCTCTGTGTCATTTTTTTCCAATTGCCTGGCTTCTCAGAAATGTAGGAAGTTTTCATTCTTAACAAGTAATTTTGTTGTTGTTAAAGGTCTGTTAAGTTTAGCCACTTATCAAATAAGCACATATGAACCTCTGCTACTAATATTGTGCCCCCTGTCTCAACTTCTTTCCAAATAATTAATCAGAATCTTTGAGATAGAAAAGTAGAGGGCTTCACTGGACAGTCTGAAACCATTTGAAATTAATTTTTATATGAGCAGTACAAACATGCCAAGCAGAAATTGTTGGCAAAAGATAGCAAAATAAATTGAAATTGCTGAGGGAAAAAACCTCAGATAAATTTTAATTTCACACTGTAAAAAGCTGTGCTTAAGCACTAATCTAGCTACAATGTACAATTTTCTTTCTGAGGGTGTATGTGGCAGAAATGTTGAGTTTTTCTATCAAACTCTTAGTCTGCACTGGAAAGAATACCTTGCTGCATTGCTGATTTTAATAAAGATCAAGGTTATTGCTTTAAGATTACAGAAAAAACACTTCCTTTTGTGAATGTTAGCATTTAGAGGTGGGAAATGTTTTTACAGTAAATGAAAGATCCAGATTATGACAGTGAGATGTCTTCATAGTGCTTTAGGCAGCTGATAAGTGCTTACATATTCTATTGTACAAATAGTCCATTTTTATCAGTTACCGATAACTTTGTATATTGGGCTCAGCCAAATTCCCAAACTGAAATACAGTGATACCTCATCTTACAAACACCTCGTCATATAAACTTTTCGAGATACAAACCTGGGGTTTAAGATTTTTTTGCCTCTTCTTACAAACTATTTTCACCTTACAAACCCACCACCATTGCTGGGATGCCCCGCCTCCGGACTTCCGTTGCCAGCGAAGCGCCCGTTTTTGCACTGCTGGGATTCTCCTGAGGCTCCCCTCCATGGAAACTTCCATGTTTTTATGATGCTACACAGAGGTCCGAAGGTGGCGTTTCGAGGACTTCGGTGTTTTTGCGATGCTGTGATTTCACTGATGCTCCCTTCACTGGGAAACCCCACCTCCGGACTTTTGTTGCCAGCGAAGTGCCCATTTTTGCGATGCTGGGATTCCCCTGCTGGGATTCCCGTGCAGCATTGCAAAAACACAGAAGTCCGGAGGTGGGATTTTCCATGGAGGGGAGCTTCAGGGGAATCCCACCAGTGCAAAAACGGGCGCTTCGGCTGGCAAAAGGGGTGAATTTTGGGCTTGCACGCATTAATTGCTTTTCCATTGATTCGCTTTTCCATTGATTCCTATGGGAAACATTGTTTCATCTTACAAACGTTTCACCTTAAGAACCTCACCCCGGAACCAATTAAGTTTGTAAGACAAGGTATCACTGTAGTTAGAATCAGAAAGATGCAAAGGCCCAGTGTTATTGGCTAAATTGAATCTGAATTTCATAGTTCAAGGGTGATTATAAGCTTCTGAGGAACACAGACAATTATCTGCAAAAAAATTTCTTCTTAAGCATTTTATACAAGGAAATGTATAGATAGAAAAAACAGGTAATGCATCGTTTTCTGACTAGTAACAGCAATAATTTTATGAGGGATGTCTAATCTTAATGCTGCAATTATGGAACTACAGTTCCATAATTCTGTGTTTATTCTTTCATAAGCAGGCACCTTTAAAGTTGTTCAGTGGATTCTGCAAGTATCCAGAATCTTATAACATCGGGGTCTCAAAGGTGCTTTTTCAAAAGGCATCTTGACTTTCTTTGTTTTTCCTTGAAGACATTTTGCTTCTCATCCAAGAAGCTTCTTCAGTTCTGACTTCTGACCTTTTCAGAACTGAAGAAGCTTCTTGGATGAGAAATGAAATGTCTTCGAGGAAAAAAACAAAGGAAGTCCAATTATCTGATCTAGATACGGAGAATATCCATAGATATAACATTGGATGTTTCTTAAGCAGGAGTGTCAAACTCGCAGTGTCATGGTGTATCACAACTTCAAAAGAGACATTGAAACTCTGGAGAAGGTGCAAAAAAGAGCAACCAAGATGATTAAGGGATTGGAAACCAAGACTTACGAAGAGAGACTGAGGGAACTGCGCATGGATAGCCTAGAGAAAAGGAGGGACAGAGCGGACATGATAGCAGTCTACAAGTATACGAGGGGATGTCACAGAGAGGAGTGGATCACTTTATTCTTCAGGGCACCAGAGGGCCGGACGAGGAACAACGGCTGGAAGCTGACCAAGGAGAGATTCAACATTGAGATAAGGAGGAACTTCCTGACGGTCAGAGCGATCAACCAATGGAACAACCTACCAGCGGATGTTGTGAACTTCAACTCTCTGGACATTTTTAAGAGAAGATTGAACTGCCACTTGACTGGTGTGCTATAGGGTTCTTGCTTGGGCAGGGGGTTGAACTCGATGGCCTTCATGGTCCCTTTCAACTCTAACAATCAATCAATCAATCAATCAATCAATAAACTTTTCACCACTGGGAGTGGCCAGCTCAGGACACATTTGGCCTGCGGCTGCAAGTTTAACAGCCCTGGCTTAAAGACTGCTGGATGTTTAAGTCATTTTACTTCTGTCCCTGTAATTCAGTGTAGTGGATTAATTTTATTGTAGTGGATTATTTTAAAACGTATTATTCTCCAACCAGGGCATCCCATGTTACCGTGGAACTGGATGGTTGACTTTGAGGCAGTTGTTATTTCTCTCTCTCTCTCTCCCTCCCTCTCTCTCTCTCACACACACACACATGGGTGGGCTGCTAGCTGGAACGCTAAATTGGGCTCGCCACCACGGCTCGTGAATGCTAGCAGGGCCAGCGCGATTTTGCTTCTGCACCTGTGGAGGTAGCAAAATCATGCATGGAGTCGCATTATAAAACAAAAGGATTTGCATTGTGTCATTTGTCATAACTCTCCAAAAGATGCACTTATTTTCATTTTGGCAGTTTTTTCCTATCGTCCTCCATTCCTGCCCCTCCACATTTTATCCCATCTTCAGATGAGAATGAGACATCTGCCCTGATGTTTTTCAGATTTGTCAGGTCAAGCTATTTTCATGTTTTACATCATTTTTTTTTACCTAACAGAAGTTAATGGTAACATTTTATTTTGTACAGAAGAGGAACCTAATCCTATTTATTTAGAAGACTTGACCCATTTAGACTAGGTAATGTTTCCTCTAAAATTTCCACACTTGTACAATTTCTTAGTAATTGATAGCTAGTCTTTGAATTTAGATTTAAGTAAAGGAAGGAATGAAGGAAGGAAGGAAGGAAGGAAGGAAGGAGACCATTTTTATCTCATTGTGGTTTATTGTGGGAACTGTCAGTCAATCTTTTATATTTTAGAAAATTCATAAAGCTATTTGAAGATATCCAAAGACTTTGAATGGCTGTTTTGTACTATATATCTAGGCTTTTGTTGTTATTAGTTGCAAAGTTCCGTCAAACCCATCATGACCCCTTGGAGAACATTCATCTAGGCCTTCCTGTTTTAGTCACTCCATCCAGCCACCTCATTCTCTGGGCCAAATTCTGACCTGAACAATGGGAATACTGCTCAGTTACCAGAAATGCTTTCAATTTGTAATTAATAAATCCCTGCCTTACCTACAGAGAATTATCCTTCAAAAGAAATTGTGTACGAATGGATATCCTTTTTATCAGTAATGAATTTTCAGGTCTTAAATAAATGATGTGTTCTCTCTATTTGAGATCTGTTCACATGCATTGCCTTCAAAATCAAATGTATTTTGTATGTGGTGCTTTGTTTAACTTCCCATTCTAATTTACAGCCCCTCTGACTTGCATATTGTATATTTTAGATGGTATGTCTGAGCGCAAGAGCTATCATAGTGTTCTTTATAAACCACTGTCAGGTTTACTAAACATTAGAGTAATAATACTTTAGAAAAAAAACCAGGAAGAAATATTTTTATGTCTTCTATACCATTCTATTTAGAAAATGTCTATTTAATCACATAAAGCCTATCTGCTTTATTTAGAGGTGGTTCAGTCCAATATATTTATGTATACTTATATTTAAAGGATATAATTCATCTACCACTGCCAATGTTTTTCAGCCCCTGACATAAATGCTTTCTTTTGAATATTGAAACCACCTTTTTTAGCCAGCATATTATTTTTTCTGTCAAATCTGCATAACAAATTCCTGTTCTGTGGAACGTGTAATAGATGCTGTTGTCACTATATGCATTTCCCAAAAAATGTTTGACTGCCATAGGTTGTTTTAAAGTATGATACACAGACACATATGTGTATAAATAACTTGTTGCTTATTAAAATTGCCTTAATATATATTTCCTACCCTGAAAAGCAAGCTGTTGAGGTTTGATTAAAACCAGCAAGAACAAAGAAAAACAGAAGGAAATGAGAATTAACTCACTCTTTGCTTTACTCAATCTCGTTTTGCATGCTTGGATATTTTTTTTAAAGTTTATTTTTACTATGCATGGCACCAGTTGCGGCCCTATCTAGACCGGGACTCATTGCTCACAGTCACTCATGCCCTCATCACCTCGAGGTTCGACTACTGTAATGCTCTCTACATGGGGCTACCTTTGAAAAGTGTTCGGAAACTTCAGATCATGCAGAATGCAGCTGCGAGAGCAGTCATGGGCTTACCCAGGTATGCCCATGTTTCACCATCACTCCGCAGTCTGCATTGGCTGCCGATCAGTTTCCGGTCACAATTCAAAGTGTTGGTTATGACCTTTAAAGCCCTTCATGGCATCGGACCAGAATACCTCCGAGACCGCCTTCTGCCGCACGAATCCCAGCGACTGATTAGGTCCCACAGAGTGGGCCTCCTCCGGGTCCCGTCAACTAAACAATGTCGGTTGGCGGGCTCCAGGGGGAGACCCTTCTCTGTGGCGGCACTGACTCTCTGGAACCAACTCCCCCCGGAGATCAGAACTGCCCCTACTCTTCCTGCCTTCCGTAAACTTCTCAAAACCCACCTTTGCCGTCAGGCATGGGGAAACTAAACATTTCCCCCTGGGCCCGCTGAATTTATACATGGTATGCTTGTGTGTGTGTATGTTAGTATAGGTTTTTTTTAAAGAACTTTTAATATTTTAATTAATTGGATTATGTATTGGATTGTTTTTCACTTGTTGTGAGCCGCCCCGAGTCTTCGGAGAGGGGCGGCATACAAATCCAAATAATAAATAAATAAATAATAAATAAATAAGTGATAAAACTGATTGGGATGCACAATAGATATCAGAAATTCTCCAGATCATGGAAAGATAGCTACATGTTTTCATTTTACCAGAAACTTTATTTGACACTGACATCTTCCATATAAAAGAAAAAAAAATTAAGAGTGAACATTTTAAATCTCTTTAAAATTATATCGCTTTCAAGGAGACCCAGCAAAAGTGTCCTGCAATAGAATTTTTTTATAAAGATATGCTCACCCAAGAGATATGGAAGTTGGGTGGGTGAAGAAATTAGCATTTAGATTGAGACATTGTGGAAGGATGGGAGATCTAGCAATTTCAGGGGTATTTTTCATTGTCATTTAATAGATGTTGAGTCTTCCTGATAAAAGTGTGATGGCCTGCCTCTTTAGACATAAGAAAGACGAAGTAAGTAAAATGAAATGTTTAATAAGGTGAACTTCTTTTAGCAGGCATCAAACTGCCTCCCAGAACTCTTCTTAAAGAGGTGCGAAAGAGGAATTGAACAGAAAGTCTATTCAAGCACTGGAGTGTTGCGTGGAAATGCAAATGGGTAAGACTTACAATCAGTGCCAAGCAAATAAAAAAATAGAGATTGGAGGTTATTATTTAAAGTAGTGCAGTGCCAAATTCTGTATTTCAGTTTCCTGAAAGTTTAAGTCTGCTATGAAAAAAAGGTGTCTAATTTTCTACTTAAGACCCAGAATACTGGGGAAATTCTTTAGAATTTCTTGCCAGGAAAATATTACCAAGATATGGCCATGTTACACCAATGTATAAACTGTATAGGCCCGGGGGAAATGACTCCGCAGTCTGCATTGGTTGCCAATCAATTTCCGGGCACAATTCAAAGTGTTGGTTATGACCTATAAAGCCCTTCATGGCATCGGACCAGAATACCTCCGGGACCGCCTTCTGCCGCACGAATCCCAGCGACCGGTTAGATCCCACAGAGTTGGCCTTCTCCGGGTCCCGTCAACTAAACAATGTCGTTTGGCGGGACCCAGGAGAAGAGCCTTCTCTGTGGCGGCCCCAACCCTCTGGAACCAGCTCCACCCGGAGATCAGAACTGCCCCCACCCTCCTTGCCTTTCATAAAGTTCTTAAGACCCATCTCTGCCGTCAGGCATGGGGAAACTGACACATTTCCCCCGGGCCTATACAGTTTATACATGGAATGTTTGTGTGTGTGTTTGCTTTTAATAATGGGGTTTTTAGTGTTTTTAAATTATTAGATTTGTTCTTACATTGTTCTTGTTATTGTTGTGAGCTGCCCCGAGGCTACGGAGAGGGGCGGCATACAAATGTAATAAATAAATAAATAAATAAATGAATGAATGAATGAATGAATGAATGAATGAATGAATGAATGAATGAATGAATGAATAAATAAATAAAGAAATAAAGAAATAAAGAAATAAAGAAATAAAGAAATAAAGAAATAAAGAAATAAAGAAATAAAGAAATAAAGAAATAAAGAAATAAAGAAATAAAGAAATAAAGAAATAAAGAAATAAAGAAATAAAGAAATAAAGAAATAAAGAAATAAAGAAATAAAGAAATAAATAAATAAATAAATAAATAAATAAATAAATAAATAAATAAATAAAGAAACAAACAAACAAACAAACAAACAAACAAACAAACAAACAAACAAATTACAAGCTTACTTTGAGATTGAGAAAGAGTGAGTTTGCTGTTGTTTGTGGATATATATTTCTCAGTTACTCTGCAGTTGTCTGTTGTTGCCAGACTTCCAGAAGATTTTTTTAAAGCTTAATGAAAAGAGTTTCATCAACATGTCTATCTTTGAGATTTCACTGAAAAAAATTAATGCTTTTGTTTTGCAATTTTATTTTTTTTAAAAAAGTTTTGAATTTAAATGAATATTATAAAAAAATAACAGAGAACTCTGTTAACTCTACTATCAACCTTGGATTTCCAAACTAAAAGTTGTCTTAAGTTTATTAATTTCACACCCATTTCCCCCTGTTCTTACTGCAGGATGCATTTAGGATTTATTAAAAATTGTACCTGGGAACTTTATTTATGGGAAAAGAACAGAATACATTTAAATCGAGGTGATTCTGATGTTTCAGAATTTTGCAAGGACTTCATTAGGAAATCTAGTCTGTTAACCCTTCTCAAATTGCTTAATTTGCTTTTTTAAATCAAACTTCATTGATTTGCATTTTCATCCTCTGAGCGTACTCATTAATAATAACCTCTCTAAACAGAACTTTGAAAGCCCGGCCTATATTTATATAAAACATGTTTAGACTGTGAAGAAGAAATAAATAAATTGGTTAATATTAAATTAACCATAACAGTTATTTTTCATAAACTCTATATGTTGTGGTTGGCTCTGGCTCAGCTCCTGCCCCAAGGAATGTGGAGGTGGATGCAGGGGAAACATCAACATGTCATAGGCCTGTTTTATTGCTGACAGAGTCAGGTAGTGCAGTTTCCTTGGACGAAGAAGAAGGTGGGGGTGACTTGGAAGAGGGGGGCTTGGCACACAGCCCAGGAAGCCAATCTCCATTATCTTCGGTCGATTCGGATGAGGAAGTGTTAAACCCACGCATGCGCAGAATTATGCATCAAAGAGACCAATTGAAAAAATATTACAGGAGATAAGAGAGGCCACCTGTGTTTGGGTGGGGCTCCAGTAATTAGAGCTGCTGATATAAATAGCAGCATGTTGGCTTGGCCGTTGTGGAAGATTATCTGATCGTTGTTTCTTCAGGACCATGCCTTGCTGTTTCCGGACTTTGTTTGTTGATTTTTCACAACTTTGAAACCAAAGCAGAACAAAGTGTGGGGGTCTCACTTCGTGGAAGGAGGGCTGTGATGTTCCTTCACAGCTGCTAGCTAAGTGCTACCAGGTTGTTTTGGGATGAGTGCTCTTTGCAATACAAAAAGGGTGCTTTGTTTCTTTTGAATTTTTGTGATAAAGAACATTGTTTTTGAACTTTCAAGGGTGTGTGTGTCTGAAATTTGTACCCTTGAATTTTCGGGAGACTCATACCATAGAGCCCAGCAGAACACTATATAAGCTGGAAGCTTTTTATTATGCATACATAATCTAAGATATGGTATGTGCAGAAATCTTTGAATCTTTTTACCTATGTCCTAAGCTTGTAAAGGAATCCATGGAGACACCACATATGCTAACTTGGTGCTATAGCCAACATGGCTGTGTCACATATCTCATTCTGACAATCAAAAGCGATCAAACATTGACATGGACCATTCTAACTTCTTTTACACAGTCTGAACAGTCCCTTTTGGTTATTTCCAGTAAGTTTGAAGAGTAATGATCTAACACAGCCAGTGAAATAAAAACAGAATTCCAACCTTGAAATGTTATGCAGATATGCGGGATTCCCCATGCATTTAATGATTTTTCTTTTCTCATATGACCAATTAGAGCTTAGTTGCAGCCTTGGCATGGAGGTTTTATAAAATAATTGCAGTACAAAGGAATACTTTACGGACAGAGAGAGCTAGAGAATTCAATTGCTGTGAAAACAGGTAGCCCAGCCTAGTTTTAGGAACTGAAGAAAGGAAACTTTTCAAGGAGACTAAACTTTAACGGATTTGCTATAAACTTTCCTGGGAATTTTCTCTAAAAATTTTCAAGTTTACTGTTTTATCCTGGAAGTATTAAATATATATTTGACTTACATGCCGCCCAATCCCATAGGTGTCAGTGTGGCTTACAATATTTAGTGAGGTCATTTTTAATAGAAGAGAATATATGTCACTCAGAATTGAACTATATAATTTTAGTGCTCCTTGAGCTTGTAAATTTGCTTGCAGATGTTTCGTTACCCAACTACATACAATTCAGTGCTAGTATTCATATATTCATGTATTCTAATCAGTAGTTGGTGTTCATGGATGTGCTCCCTTACTCTTCTACATTAGATTGCAAAATTGTCATCTACATACATAGTTTACCACTCCACCTACACACACACACACACACACACACACAAAACGTCATAGTAAAAAACGGGAACCACTAGAGAAGACACATGAAAAACTAAACAACATCCAAGGAATCAAATTCACAAGAAAAGAAAAAACAGTACACACTTGCCTTCATGGATATCCTCATTAACAGAGGAAATGATGGCAAATCAGATATGCAGGTCTATTGAAAAACAACTCACACTAATGAAGTGCTTCATTACCAAAGTAATAACCTATCTTCTGTCAAGAGGAGCATTATTCAGTGATTACAAATGTATTACAGCAACACAGAAGACTAGAAAAAGAAAACAGACCTGCTGTACAACACCTTCCAATAAAATGGACATCCATGCAGTTTTTTCAAAATGTACCTGACTACTCAAACTACTACAGCCCAACCAAACCAAGCTATGAAAATGATAACACTCATATATCAAAAATATTTCAGAAGCAACTTGTAAATAGTTGGTTGGAAGAGCAAACTACCGTATATAAATAGGGAGTAACCACCAAATTCATTAGCATTGATGATGTTTCCTAGCTAGTTAATGTCAACATTCTTTTGAAATGTTAGCAAAATGCTGGTAATAATAATAATAATAATAATAATAATCATCATCATCATCATCATCAACAACAACAACAACATGGAGTTTGGCCTGGATAAATGTGCCACAGTGACACTGAAAAAGGGGAAATCACTGAAAGTGAGGGCATTGAAATGCCAAATGGTCAAACCATCAAGTGCCACCAGCCAGAAGCCTACAGATACTTGGCCATCTTGCAACTGGATAATATCAAGCATGGTCATGTGAAAACTGTGATCAGCAAAGAGTACATCCAGAGGACCAGAAAAATTTTGAAGAGCAAACTGAATGGTGGCAACACTATCAAGGCTATAAATACATGGGCCATGTCTGTCATTAGATACACAGCTGGCATAGTGAACTGGACTCAAGCAGAGCTGGACAACTTGGACAGGAAAACTAGAAAATTAATGACGATCCATCATGCACTACACCCCCGCAGTGAGGTTGACAGGCTGTATTTACCAAGGAAAATAGGCAGCAGAGGACTTTTGAAAGTGAAGCAGACAGTGGAAGAAGAGAAGCATGCATTAGCTGACTATGTGAAGGAGAGCAAAGAGTCAGTGTTGATGGAGGTCAACAATAGGAAGCTTCTCAAGGTGAAGCAAACTAAGGACTAGTACAGAAAAACTGTAACTCAATGTCGTATGGACAGTTGGCGGAACAAAGCATTGCATGGCCAGTTCTTGGACAAGATTGAAGGCAAAGTGAATAAAGAAAAGACCTAGTCATGGCTTACAAGTGGAACACTCAAAAAGTAGACAGAAGGAATAATACTGGCAGCACAAGAAAAGGCCATTAGAACAAATGCTGTCAAAGCCAGAATTGAAAAATCAACAGACGATCCAAAGTACAGACTCTGTAAAGATCACATGAAACAATCAATCACATACTCAGCTGCTGCAAAAAGATCGCACAGACTGACTACAAGCATAGACATGATGCTGTGGCACAGATGATCCACTGGAACATGTGCCGGAACTACCATTTACCAGTGGCAAAGAACTGGTGGGATCATAAGCCCGAAAAAGTGGTCAAAAATGAGCAAGCAAAACTACTGTGGGATTTCTGACTTCAGACTGACCGAATTCTGAAGCATAACACACCAGACATCCTGATTGTGGATAAAAAGAAAGTATGGATCATTGACATCGCAATCCCAGGGGACAGCAGAATTAAGGAGAAGCAGCTAGAGAAATTAGTGAAATACAAAGATCTAAAAATTGAGCTGCAACAACTCTGGCATAAGCCAGTGAAAGTGGTCCCAGTGGTACTTGGCACGCTGGGCGCAGTGCCAAAGGATCTCAGTGGACATTTGAAAACCATCGGAATTGACAAAATCTCCATCTGTCAATTGCAAAAGGCCACTTTACTGGGATCGGCAAACATAATTCGCTGCTACATCACGCAGTCCTAGGTGCTTGGGAAGCGCCTGACTGGTGATGAAATACAAAATCCAGCGTAGTGATCTTGTTTGCTGTGTTGTATTGACATAATAATAATAATAATAATAATAATAATAATAATAATAATAATAATAATAATAATAAACAAGTCTGCAGATCCTTGAGTAGGTTCATCTCTCATTTCCTTTCTGCAATCCTCTTTCTGGGATGCTTTTTGTGTTGATGAAATTAAAGTGAATGTTTCTTTTGAATCTTTGGTTAGTAGAACAAAGGCTGTCCATTACCTGAGTACACAAAAATTTGAATCCTATTCCATGACACACAAATTGCAGAAATGATAATTATGTTTTAGCTGCAATAAAACATTTTGAGCAAATGTCATTGGCCACCAGAGGTATACTTTCTAAATTTGCTATTATAATTTTGGTTTTAATGAAGCTTTCCAATTTAAATTTTAAGAACCCTGTTGTGAGTTCCATGATGTGTATCTAATTCTCTGCTGTAAATAGAATCTGATCTAATTTCTGTTAAAAACTCAAATGTGGCTTTGCCTTCTGATATTTCGCTTCAAAGTAATGTTCACTCGTAGCTTCCTACTTTCATTGACCATTATACAATAACTGTATAGTATCACAGAAGGTAAGTATTGATCTACTTAAATTTTTATGTTTTATCAGCTCAATATTTTCCTCACTTGACCCTGAGATAGGTTACTTAGAACTGAAGCCATGGGACTGGACAATAAAAGTCAAACTGCAACCCTCACTTGGTCTGTGCTCCTATGCCAAGAATCTAGCTAATATTCTTGGTATGGCTCACACAGGAGAGCCTTTACAAGCTTTTGATTTAAAGTTTGTTGTATTTGCTGCTAGAAGGAAGATTTAGTTCCCATGCTGTCCACTGGGGAAGATAAAGACTATTTCTCATGTGCTTTACCACTGTCCTTTTAATACAGCTTGGTGAGTTAATCAAATAATACTCTGCTAACTTATAGATATGCAACGCAGGGGAAGAGAATGCTCTTTTTCCCTTAGCTGATAGGTCACCTGTAATCACTAGAAGGGTACTAAAATTCTGATGAACTGCCACTGCTGTTTGACATTAAATAGCAGTGTAAATGTGTTGATTTAATTTACAGTATAGATTTGAACTTTTAATGCATTGTTTCAACATTTCATCTTTCTTTGTTATAGTTTGTTAAGTATCTGTACACTACCCAGAGTTACTTTCTTGTGAGATGGACAGCTATATAAATCGGCTAACTAAATAAATACAGATAAATAAATTTGCTTTTGGCATTCAACAGTGAATTAATAAAACTAAACAAACTGAGTTACATCCTTTTATCTTCAAAGAAAACAAGCCTGGTAATAATTTAAATATCCTTCTGTGCACTCTTGCTAATAAAGAATGGTAGAAAGAAGACTTATTATCTCCATATATGGCAAAAAAAGAAGAACAAGACTCACAAGAAGATGGAATGTGATTGATTTGATTTCTTCTGCTTGGATATTGTAGTGCTTAATGTCATGCAGCAAGATTTCCAGAATGTATATGAAATATTTTAAAAGTGACTTAATGGGATGACATGGGAGAAGCTTGGAAAGGAAAAAAAAACTTGATACCTAAACTAATGCACAAAGTTTGCAATGGATTTAATTCTAGAACAAATGGAAAGTTCCGCAATTCTATGGAAAGTTTTATAAACAAATAATATGTTTGTATTTCCACAATGTCTGAAGATTTTTTGTCAAAATACTTTTATTATTCTGTATAGCTTTCACAATTTCCTAGAGAGGTTGTTTAAATTTCTTATTAATAATTTTAGTATTTTCATTATTATATTGAAATTTATGATGGATGGATAGAAGGAAGGAAGGAAGGAAGGAAGGATCAAAAAGTTGTATTTATGCACCTTCATATAGTTATATCTCATTTGAATGAACTGTCATATATAACTTGAGCATTATTGAAACCCTGTGATTACTTTATCCCTTAGAATACATGAAGATCAAGTTCTTTGAAGATTATATTCTTGAAATATAAGTGTTTATGTTAAAGATGATGGTGTAAACCTCCCAAAATGTTTGATTAGAAAGCGGTACTAATATCCAAGAAATGATCACCTTGGCGTCCTTAGCAACCTGCCGGTATACGTGATGTCAAAGCTCCACCCCTGGAATCTCTTTGTGGGAAGGATTCCCCAGCTCCTTTTGTGCCTCCCTCCCAGCCTCCCGACCGGCCGACAGCTCCCTGGTGTTCGCCTTCCTCCGCTGCCACCGGCGCCCGGCTTCTCCTCCTCTTCTCAGCAGATGACAGCCAGGTGGTGGCTTTCGCGGTGTTTGGCACGAACGTCGAACCGAAGCACGATTTTAAAAAAAAAATTCGGGTTCGGGTCCAGCATGTCGAACACCACAAAATTCGGTACGAACCCGAATTGTGCGGGATTGGTTTGCCCAACACTATTTATTTTTTATTTTTTGTCTCTGATCAGCATAGAACAGTCACTATATATATAAAACCCTACATGGCATAGTACCATATTATTTATAATGAGTAAGCCTATTCCATAGGGTTATTAGGAGAGGGCATTTTTAACATTTACCACCATACAAAGGCATGAATCAGAAGTCATGTAGCCTTAACTTATAGGATACATTGCTTCCAGAATATATATTTGGTCTCTTAATTCTTGGCCTTTTGTAACATACATAAAAGATACCTTTTTATGTGGACTTGCAGCAATTTTAATGCATGAAGAAACAATATCGTGAATTGTTGTTGTTTTTTTAAAACAAATTAAGTTGTATGAGAGATTTTTGAGGATATTATGCTTCACTTTGGAATTGATTGATTGAGGTGGCATGAACATCTTATCAAATTAAAATATTTTGCAAAGGTCTTCTGTGAATTAAATATGATTATCTTCATTCTTCCAAAAATTATCATCAAATCACAATTTCACAGCTTCTTTACATTAACACAGTTTCTAAACCTCAGCAACTTTAAGGTACATGCTTGCTAAGGAATTCTGGGTGTTGATGTCCACAAAATCGTAAAATTGTTAAAGATAAAAATATACTCTCAATTAGAGAATAGAACACACAGGTAAAACTGTACATTGGTGGCATGGGACAGCCCACACCTTTAGAGTGGTTTTCCCAGATACATGTTCTAAAATGGAAAACAAATTGGAATTTGATATCAAAATTTATGGCCCAGAAAGAAGTCTCAGGATACTGTCTTCAGAAAAGGATTGATTAGTATTACCTTAATACAGATTTATCTGGTTGAGCTGCTCCAGCTAAATAATTCAACAGCACAGTCTAGAAAACTCTTGAGCATTTCAAGGTTGAATGCCTCTGTTCATTTCTGTGTGTATCAGCATTTTCTACCACTACCTTGTTTTAACAAAATACTGTCCACTTTAACTTTGAGAAATTCCAGCTGGCAATCTTTCCAAGATCTACTCCTAAAATGTGAAGCTCTTTACCTTTAGGAGATTACCTTCTTGCTTATCCCTCTGAAAAGACAAGCACATTTTTGTTCCAGCAGAAAGTTTTGGAACGGCTTGGAATACTTTAATTACATAGGTGACATCTCTTCTTTTATTGAATATTTATGTTGTGGTTAGCTCTGGCCCAGCTCCTGCCCCAAGGACTGTGGATGTGGGGGAGACATCCACATGCTGCAGGTCTGTTTTGCCTCCGGTGGAATCTGTTGATGAAGGCTCCTCTGACCAAGAAGACATGAGTGACAGGGAGGAGGAGAGTGTGGCAGACATTTCAGAAGGAGATCAATTATCTAGCTCAGAACAAGAGTTAATGATACAGCCACGCATGCGGAGAGCGATGCATAGGCAACAACAACTGAGAGATTATTATCAAAGAAAATGAGGTCACCTGTGGTTGGGTGGGGCTGTGGTAATTAGTGAGGCTGCTGTAAATAGCAGCCTGTGGGTTTGGCCATTGTGGAGGATTATCTGATCATTGTGTTTCGTGACTGCTTTACTGACTTTGACCTTTGGTGGGCTGATTTTTCCCCGCTTTGAAACTAAACCAGAGCAAAGTGTATTTCACTTTGTGAAAGAAGAAGGACTGTGAATTGCCTCACAGCAGCAAGCTAAGTATCACAGAACTGATAAGCGACTTGTACCAATTACCAGTTTGTTTGGAGACAAGTGCTCTTTGCTATAGCAAAAGAGGGCTTAGTTTAAGTGACTTTTCATTATAAAGAACATTGTTTTGAATTTTCAAACGTGTGTGTGAAATTTGTACCTGTGAATTTTTTGGAGCAGTCTACCAGAGAGCCCGACAGAACAATTTATAATTGAGTTTTAATTATTTTGTTATTATTTAAAGCATATCTCACTCATCAAGGGAAAAAAAGAGAGATTTTAGATAAGTTTCCCTAGGGATTTTAATTAATTTGATTGATCCTATTTGTGATTTGTTTTTATTCTCATTAGTCCCTTTGAGAACCATTTTTATGGAAACAAGAGGTACAAGTTCAATGAATGAATGAATACTAATGAAAGAGGCAGAGGCCAGTTCAACTGAAAAGCACATTTTATCAAATAGCCTCCAGCAATGATGATATTTATATAGATACATAGATAAAAGATTTATCATAAAATAACACAATGATGAATTTGTAATTGGCAAAGTTATATTTGTGTGTGTGTGTTGAAATTTTAAACAGAAAAGAACAGAATAAAGAATGTATGATAAAACGAGCCAAAAATTTGATTGTAATAGGTGGATGGAACAATGGGAAAATATGTAAATTGAATTGAATTTAGATTAGATTGCCTGAAGGGTTGAAAATTACATTAGTTTAAGAATATTTTTTTAAAAAATAAAATAATATAATCTGGGTGAATGATGCCAGAGAAATTATTTGGCATGTCTACAGTCATTTCAATATTGAAATATGACCATGAAGGAACTTCGATCATGTTTCGTGGACAGGTAAAAAAGCTAAACTTTTTGAATTCAAATGTGTACATTGATAGAGAGGATTTTAAAGATTAATGTTTAATTGAAGCCAGCACTTTTTCTTATTCTGTATGTTTATAATTATTGATAAACAATAACAAAAAACCAAAAAGATTATTTCAATATATAAATACTATGGAAAGATCGCTTTATATACAAAGATGGAAATATTTGGTATTGTACTCTATGAAAAAAAAATAGTTGGTGAAAATGACTGAACTTGCT
The DNA here is from genome assembly GCF_031021105.1 of Erythrolamprus reginae. Taxonomy (NCBI): domain Eukaryota; kingdom Metazoa; phylum Chordata; class Lepidosauria; order Squamata; family Dipsadidae; genus Erythrolamprus; species Erythrolamprus reginae. The sequence continues at coordinate 96,586,953 of NC_091954.1, forward strand.
GAAATGGAAAAACTGGATCATTTATTTATTTATTTATTTAATTTATTAAAGAAAATATAATTTCTACTTTATTGGTGACTGAGTGGAAACCCTTATGGACTTTTGACTTAAAATTAAAAGCAAAAAGAACTTGGGATTCATTATCTTGATTAAAACAGGATAGATTATGCAAAGAAGGGAATCATGATATAAATCCACAGTAACTGAATTTAAACATGCCTGGGATAAACATATATCCATTGTAAGACAAAATACAGGAAATAGTATAAGGGCAGACTAGATGGACCATGAGGTCTTTTTCTGCCGTCAGTCTTCTATGTTTCTATGTTTCTAACTTTAAAGTCATAGGTAAAATATAATTATTCTTATAACTGCTGGGAAATCTTTATAGCTTTCTATTTTTTCTTATTGCACTTTTAGCTTTTTAAAAAATGTCTCTCTTTTCATTTTCTCTATTCTATTTTAGTTTGTCTTAGTTCCTGTTATTCCTGTCAACTTTCAATAAAAAATCTCTCTATATAAAAGGAACTGATGAGAAAATTCTCAAATGTAATGATGTCAAATGTCAGTGTACAATGAAAGGAAAAATGAAGGCCTTTGTACAACATGGGGTATATGCCATCATTTCCCAATTCTGCAAGACTTGAACCAGGCATAAATTCTGATGGAGTCACATACATGCTATGAATCTGAAAGCATCGTAGCAAATAGCTGAATACTTTTTTTTTTTTAATGGAAGAGGGTTAAAGTCAGAGTCAAGCTAAAAAAAATTACACAGTGTTAAAATAAGGAATGAGAGGGGTGGACCTAAAACAAACAAAGCATCTTCTAAGATTATAAGTGCCCACCAGAGGTGGGCTTCACATACTGTAACAACTGATTGATTTGATTTGATTTGATTTATTGGATTTATATGCCGCCCCTCTCCGCAAACTCGGGGCAGCTCACAACAAGGTAAAAACAATACATAATAACAAATCCAATACCCACCAATCCAATTACAATTTAAGCTAAAAAATTCATAAAAAACAACCCCAGAATATTAAAAAACAAGCACACAATCAATCTAAAACCAAAACAACATGGGCAAGGGGGAGATGTTTCAGTTCCCCCCATGCCTGACAGCAGAGGTGGGTTTTAAGGAGTTTGTGAAAGGCAAGGAGGGTGGGGGCAATCCTAATCTCAGGGGGGAGCTGGTTCCAGAGGGTCGGAGCCACCACAGAGAAGGCTCTTCCCCTGGGTCCCGCCAGACAGCATTGTTTAGTCGACGGGACCCGGAGAAGGCCAACTCTGTGGGACCAAACCGGTTGCTGGGATTCGTGCGGCAGAAGGCGGTCACAGAGATATTCTGGTCCGGTGCCATGAAGGGCTTTATAGGTCATAACCAACACTTTGAATTGTGACCGGAAACTGATCGGCAACCAATGCAGACTGTGGAGTGTTGGAGTGATATGGGCATACTTAGAGAAGCCCATAATTGCTCTCGCAGCTGCATTCTGCACGATCTGAAGTTTCCGAACACTGTTCAAAGGTAGCCCCATGTAGAGAGCGTTACAGTAGTCGAGCCTCGAGGTGATGAGGGCATGAGTGACTGTGAGCAATGACTCGCGGTCCAAACAGGGCCGCAACTGGTGCACCAGGCGAACCTGGGCAAACGCCCCCCTCGCCACAGCTGAAAGATGTTTCTCTAATGTGAGCTGTGGGTCGAGGAGGACGCCCAAGTTGCGGACCCTCTCTGAGGGGGTCAATAATTCCCCCCCCCCAGGGTAATGGATGGACAGATAGAATTGTCCTTGTGAGGCAAGACCCACAGCCACTCCATCTTGTCTGGATTGAGTTTGAGTCTGTTGACACCCATCCAGGCCCCAACAGCCTCCAGGCACTGGTTTTCCCAGGACCAGAAATTTGAGCGTGCACATCACAAAACATGGCAATTTGCTCATGTGTGCCAGCCATGCATGCTTGGATGGTGTTAAAAACACAGGGATATAGGATGGAACTGTACCTGGGTGGGTGGGTGGATGGGCCCTTCCACAGGTTGCTACTACCAGTTCACCCACACTGGTTGCTGATTTCATTGGCAGCCAGAGAAAGACAGGGTGAAACCCTTTTTAATCATAAATGAGATTTTGTTGTATTTCATATTTAATGTGTTTAATTCACAGTAAAAGTGATTAGGACAAAAGAGAAATAAAACTTTGTAATCCTTTTCAAACAAGGATCTGCGAAAGGATTCCTGCTGAAATCAGCTTTGCATTTTCTCAAAGTTATCCGTGCCCACTGAAGAGCCATCCCTGTGTTTGTTGGTCACCTTCATCTTAAGATGGTTGAGAATTTCTTTTGAATTTTTTTGGGGGCAATCTTTGTAAGCCTTAACTTTATTATTGGGGGCAGTGGTGGATGTCAAATGGGTTAATTGTTTGGAGAAAGTAGGACTGATTAAACTTGCTCTTTAATTCTCCAGCTCAATGATGAGCCTGGTAGTTTTTAATGGCTCAGAATGTAGATGTTTACTACTGTGATAACAGATGCATTAGCATTTGTCTTTTTTTAACTCTAATAGAGAAACAAAATGACTTGAGCTCCAAGGCTATATTTTCTCTTCACAGGGTATCTCTTTCAGGCATTATGATTTTGTCACAGAAGTTGGGGTTGTTGTTTTTTAAAGCTATGTTTTGCTTTATTATTTTTTAAAAGTCAATGCAAAATCATTTGAGGATCACCATTCAGATTATTACTTCTGTTTCCATATTTTTATAGCTATATATTAATTGTTTTTAATGGATGGCTTAAACAGAATAACAAAGTTGGAAGGAACCTTGGAGGTCTTCTACTCCAATCCACTGCTCAAGCAGTAGACCTATAAGAACTTAAGAACATAAGAAGAGCCATGCTAAATCAGGCCAAAGCCCATCGAGTCCAGCAATCTGTGTCACACAGTGGCTCACCAATTGTCCATGGAGATCTTGAGCGGAAAGAGAAGGCAAGACCCTCCCTTTCCCTTGACCCCAACAAATGGTACTCAAGGGAATCCTGCCTGCCTCAACCAACATAGAGGCGACACATGGACATCTGTTTCAATAACCACCGATACACTTGGCATCCATGAATCTGTCTAATGTGCCTTGAAGCTATCAAGGCTGACAGCTGTCACAACCTCTTCTGTAAGTGAATTCCATAAACCCACGACTCTCTGGGTGAAGAAATATTTCCCTTGATTTGTCCTCACTTTCTTACCTATGAGCTTTAGGGAGTGCCCCCTTGTCCTAGTATTGTGTGATAGTGAAAATATTTTTTCTCTATCCACCTTTTCTATCCCATGCATGATTTTATACACTTCGATCAAGTCACCCCTTAAATGCCATCTTTCAAGGCTGAAGAGACCAAGGCATTGCAACCTGGTATCATAAGGAAGGTGCTCCATTTCCTTTATCATTCTTGTTGCCCTTATTTGCACATTTTCCAGTTCCATTATATCCTTCTTGAAGTGCGGTGACCAGAACTGTATCATCAACTATATCATTTTATACCAATGACTGTCCAATTTCTTCTTAAAATCCTCAAATTATGGAGCACCCACAACTTCTGAAAGCAAGACCTTGTTTATTGTTTATTTTTCGATTTGATCTGGTTTTGAATTGGTAACACGGGATAATCTGAACAGCTCCCTAATATACTTAACTGATGTGCTAATGTATAGCCTCGTGGACCCAAAGTATTGGCAGTATTTGCTGTAAAAATTTTTAAAAAGGAATATTTATGGTCATGGAGGGAAAGTTGTTTTCATCTCTTTCCTCTAGTTTTATCTACAAAAATATATTAAATGCCAGTGGTAAGAGAAAGAAAACAATTTTGGATAAGGGGTTTAAATAAAGGAAGGTCCCCTTTACAATGGGATGTGAGGATAAGCTTAGCAGATAGAAGGAAGGGTAACAGCCTACATCAGGGATGGCAAACCAAAAGCCCACGGACCATATCTGGCCCATGGGTTGCTTAGTTCTAGCCCATTGGCCAAGCTGGAAACAATGAAGGACTGCCCCGTGCAGCTCTCCTAAACTCAGTTTTGGCTGGCAGATGGTTGCAAGGGATTGTCACAGCTGAAAACGGAATTCGAGAGCCCATTTTCTCTGATAGAGCACTTGGGCCATGACAGGCATCCCTGACATGAGTGCTGCAAAGCTGGCCATGCCCACTCTTGTCACCCCAGCACCCCAAGGTCAAACACAACCTCGACACAGGTTTGCCTATCGGAATTGGTTTGCCTATTGGAATCTACGGAGACACAGTAATCTAATATATTATTATTATTATTATTATTATTATTATTATTATTATTATTATTATTATTATTATTTTGTCAATACAACACAGCAAACGAGATCACTATGCTGGATTTTGTATTTCATCACCAGTCAGGTGCTTCCCAAGCACCTAAGACTGAGTGATGTAGTGGCGAATTATGTTTGCCGATCCCAGTAAAGCGGCCTTTTGCAATTGACAGATGGAGATTTTGTCCATTCCGATGGTTTTCAAATGTCCGCCAAGATCCTTTGGCACTGCGCCCAGCATGCCAAGTACCACTGGGACCACTTTCACTGGCTCATGCCAGAGTCGTTGCAGCTCGATTTTTAGATCTTCGTATTTCACTAATTTCTCTAGCTGCTTCTCCTCAATTCTGCTGTCCCCTGGGATTCCGATGTCGATGATCCACACTTTCTTTTTATCCACAATCAGGATGTCTGGTGTGTTATGCTTCAGAATTCGGTCAGTCTGAAGTCGGAAGTCCCACAGTAGTTTTGCTTGCTGATTTTTGACCACTTTTTCGGGCTTATGATCCCACCAGTTCTTTGCCACTGGCAAATGGTAGTTCCGGCACAAGTTGTTGTTGTTGTTGTTGTTGTTGTTATTATTATTATTATTATTATTATTATTATTATTATATTTACTGTGTCCTTCATCTTGTTCCTGAGGAATTAAGAAATGTAATTTATCATCAGATCTTATTTTTACTTATTGAAGTGACATTCAAAATCTTCCAAATTCAGTTGACCACTAGATAACTACTATCATTTCTAGAATTTATTCAACTTCTTGCTGTACTCTATTTTTGCCCCCAGAGATATGGCAGTCCTAAAGGAAGTGAATTAAGCTAAATTTCTTGGATTATACGGCAGTTAAAGGAAATAAACTTGTCAATAGAATATGCCCAGATTTATAAATTGGGTTAAGATATTTTATAGCTCTGAGTCTGCAAGGAAAAGGATGGCCAAAAAATCAAATCAATAAATAAATTAAGTAAGTAAGTACGTAAGCAAGTAAGTACATAAGTACGTAAGTATGTAAGTGTGGCCAAAGCAGCAAAATATGGTGCTTGAAAATATGTTGATTTCTCATTTTTTTCCTCTTCTTTCTAAATAAAATGTGTATTCTTAGAAAATTAAGAACAAGGAGCTGGGTAAATAGCCTGCTGTGGAATATATCCAGATGTGTTCAAAATTTTCTTCCATGCATTAAAACTGTTTTTGCATAGGCAACAGTTTTGTTGATTGAAATCATTAGATAGGAGCTGCATGCAAAAAATTAAACTCCATGTCTTTAAAATTGTGAGCAATTCTGAGGGTAGGAAATATAAATGCTTAAGCCTTCAAGGGATTACATATTTATTATTTGTTTATTTGTTTGTCAAACATGTACAAGATAGCATGTATAGGTATAAACATAAACTTAAGCAAAGTAAATTCAAATAAATTAGGACAATAGGACAGTAAGACAGGGACAGTAGGCACTTATACATGCTGCTTATAGATCTCTTGAGATTGGGTGAGGTTGACTCTAGACAGCCTAAAGGTTAAAATTTTGGGGGTTTGGGGAAGAAACCACAGAGTCAGGGCAATGCATTCTAGGCATTGATCACTTTGTTGCTGAGTTGTGTTTTCCGCAATCAAATTTGGAGCAGTTTACATTTAATTTTGTATCTTTTGTGTGCTCGTGTATTGTTGTTGTTGAAACTAAAGTAATTATTGACAAATTGGACATTGTGGCAGATTAGTTTATGAACTACATCAGTTCGAAGGTGACGTAGTTCTAAATTGTCTAAGCCAAAATTTCAAGTTTTGGTGGAATAAGATATTCTGTTGTGAACAGAGAAGTAGAGGACTCTTCTTGTGAAATATTTCTGGACTTCTCAATTGTAATAATGTCCAATATGCACTGCAGGTTCCAGACAGGTGAGCTGTATTCGAGAATTGGTTCTAGCAAATGTTTTGTGATGCTCTAGTTAGCAATATTATATTGCCAGAGAAGAAGCTATGCAAGATTAGATTAACAACAATTGGTGCCTTTTGGCAATGTTGTTACAGGGGCTCTGGCATTTAGGTCATTAGATATGAGTACTTCAAGGCCCTTGACAGAGTGAGAGTTGTCTACAAGGTTGTGTTCCCCAAGCTTGTATTTTGTATTCTGATTCTTTTTGCCAATGTGTAAGACAGAGCATTTGTTGGTTGAGAATTTGAAGTGCCAGTAGTTTGACCATTCCGATACATGGTTGAAGGTCTTTTTGAAGTCCATTGTTGGTTGTGTTAAATAGTTTAACAGCATCGGTGAAGAGAACGCAGTTGCTTAGAATATGATCACAAGTCATTTATGTAAAGTATGAAGAGTGTTGGTCTTAGAACGCTGCCTTGAGAGACACCACTGTTGACAATGCAGGGTTTGATAGGGCACTCTCTATTTGGATTGAAGCTACCTTATTTTTATGGATAATTTGTTTTTCTTGGCTTTGGTGATTATTAGTGGTATGTGTAGTTTAATGACTCTTTTGATTTTGAGCAAAAAATATTGTAGTGGTCCTTGGCAGTATTACAGCTAAGAGAATAATATTTGCCAATCAATAGAGGTCGGTATCTACTTAAGGATATATATTGAGACAAAAGTCAATCATAGCTGTGGTCCCTGTTGGAAAAGGGTTCTTTTATTTGTAGTGCATAAATTGAGCGTAAATTGTGAATCAGGTGTTGTTTGTTACTAGTATTGTTTGTTACTAGTTGATCTACCCTAGATTGGTAATAGCATTGTAAAGGGTTTAATATATGGGTTCAGTTGTACATTCATTACATGCAATACATTACCCCGCTCTCCACCCATCCATTTGTCCTATCAGTGTCTAAAAGCTTTTCATATTTTCTAGACCAGAGGTCCCCAACCTTTTTTGCACCAGGGACCGGCTTTAAGCTAGACCAGTTTTCCATGGCCCGGTGGGGGGGGCTTTGGTCATATGGGGGTGGGGTTATGGAGGGGTGGAGCCAGGGCCGCCATCAGGAATTTTGGGGCCCCATACAGCCTAAGTGTCTGGGGGGCCCCCTTCCCCACCATTTTAAAACTACTTTATTTTGCGACATACCAATTATGTATGAAATTTACCTTCTTTGGGGAGGGGTGAAAGGGGAGAGTAAGAGAGGAAGGAGTGAAAGAAGGGAATGAGGGAGGAAAGAAGGGAGAAAGGAAAAGGAAAGCAAGAAATGGAGGGAGGAAAGGAAGGAAAGAAAGAAAGAAAGAAAGAAAGAAAGGGGGAAGGGACAGGAACAGAGGAAGGAAGCAAGGAAACTTATGAAAGGGGAGAGTAAGAGAGGAAAGACTGAAGGAAGGGAGGGAGGGGAAGAAGGTAGGAAGGAGAAAGAAAAGAAGAAATAGAGGAAGGGAAGGTAAAAGAGAGAAAAAGAGCAAGAAAGAAAGCAAGCAAGAAAGAAAGAGAATGAAAGAGAAATAAAATAGAGAGGGGGAATGAAAGAAATGGAAGGAGGGAAGGAAGGAGAGAAAGCAAGAGAAAGAAAGAAAGCAAGAGAGAGAAAAAAGAATGAAAGAGCAAGAGAGCAAGAGAGCAAAAGAAAGAGAGAAAGAAAGAAAGAAAGAAAGAAAGAAAGAAAGGCAACTTCAAAGAAAGGCTCACTGAGCATCTCTCACTCTCTTTCTATCCTCTTTCTTTCTTTCTCTCTCTTCCTTTCTATCTCTCCTCTTCCTTTATCTCCTCTCTCTCTCTCCCTCTCTCTTTCTCTCCCCCCTCTCTCCCTCTCTCCCTCTCTTGCTATCTCTCCCCCCTCTCCCTCTCTCTTTCTCGCCTCTCCCTCTCTCTCTTTCTCCCCCCCCTCTCTCTTTCTCCCTCTCCCTCTCTTTCTCTCTCTCCCCCCTCTCTCCATCTCTCTTTCTCCCTCTCCTCTCTTTCTCTCTCTCTCCCCCCTCTCTCCCTCTCTCTCCCTCTCTTGCTATATCTTTCTCTCCCCCTCTTGTCCCTCTCTCTTTTCTCTCTCTCCCTCTCTCCCTCTCTTGCTATCTCTTTCTCTCTTTCTCCCCCTCTCTCCCTCTCTCTTTCTCCCTCTCCCTCTCTTTCTCTCTCTCTCCCCCCTCTCTCCCTCTCTCTTTCTCTCTCTCCCCTCTCTTGCTATCTCTTTCTCTCCCCCTCTCTCCCCTCTCTCTTTCTCTCTCTCCCTCTCTTGCTATCTCTTTCTCTCTCTTTCTCCCCCCTCTCTCCCTCTCTCTTTCTCCCTCTCCCTCCACTCACCCCATCCCGGGGTCTTTTTCGGACTTCCCAATCCAAGTCACGCAGCCTTGCGGAGCTCCTGGTGGTCTCTCATCCCCGAATCAGCCAGGTAAACACGGCCCCCTCTTCCCTGGCCCGAAACCAGCGAAGGTTGGGGGAATTTCTGCGCAACCCCGGCCACTTTCTGGGTTAAATTCCTCTCCCCGTCCTCTCCGCACCTCCGAAGGGAGCAGGGCAGCGTTGCTGGGCTGGCCAATTCTGGGCGGGGGTGAATTCCTCCCGGGGGGGGGGGTGGAGGTGTGGATGTGTGCGTGCGCCCGGAAGGCATCCGAACTTTGCCCGGCAGAGCTCTGCAAACACGAGGCAGGGAGGGAGGGAGGCCGTTGCCCCGGCCAGCGGGCACCAAACAGGGCAGGGCTCCATGGGAGGGGAGGGGGCACCTCGCGGCTGGGGGCTGCCTGGCTTTGTGATTTTGGCTGGGGGGGGAGTTAGGAAGGTCCTACTTCTCCCCCCCCCCAGCCAAAAATTCAAAGCCAATCTGCTGGATACGGGCGATGAGTGGGACAGAGCGGCGTGGAAGCCTCTTGCAGCAGCTGCCACAGCCACCGGCTTCGGCGCCCGCTCGTCCCGCTCATCGCCCGTATCCAGCAGATAGGCTTTGAGTTTTTGGCTGGGGGGGGGGGGAGAAGTAGGACCTTCCTAACTCACCACCCAGCCAAAATCACAAAGCCAGGCAGCCCCCAGCCGCCAAAGGAGCCTCCTGATTCTCCCCGCCCTGCCCAACGCCCCACCCTGTCCTGCATAATGTCCTCTGCCGGGAGGGCAGCGGCAGCGCGGACCGGCTGGAAAACCCCAACGGCCCGGTCCCGGTCCGCGGACCGGCGGTTGGGGACCTCTGTTCTAGACCACTGAGCAGCAATAATCCATTTATACCAAGTAGGCATATTCCATATGAAACGATCAGTGGTAACAACTACTAAGATGGATAGAAAATGATTGTAAAGAGGAAAATGCTGGGTATGCTTAACACTACTGAAATGAATGAGGCTTAAGTACTTTAATTTGGCTGGCCTATTCCCCAAAGGAAAAATAGATGTTAGTTAGATGGATGATAGAGATGGGAGGGAGGGAGGGAGGCAGACAGACAGACAGACAGACGGGACAGAGAAAACAGGTAGATGATAGAGATAGAGATACAGAGATGATGACGATGATGATGATGATGATGATGATGATGATGACGACGACAACAACAATAGCAATAATAGCAACAGCAGCAGCAACAACAAGAGAGTTTGGCCTTCTAGTCCAATCCTCTACACTACTTCGGACAAATGGTTATCCAACATGTTCTTAATTTAAAAACTTTCTGTGTTGGAGCATTCACAACTTCTGGAGACAAGCCATTCCACTGATCAATTGTTCTAACTGTCAGGAAATTTCTCCTTTGTTCTAAGTTGCTTCTGTCCTTGATTAGTTTCCACCCACTGATTCTTGTCTTACACTCAGGTGCTTTGGAGAATAGCTTTACTTCCTTCTCTTTGTTGGCAGCCCCTGATATATTGGAACACTGCTATGATGTCTCCCCTGGTCCTTATTTTCATTAAACTAGACATACCCAGTTCCTGCAACTGTTCTTCATATGTTTTAGCATCCAGTCCCCTAATCATCTTTGTTGCTCTTCTCTGCACTCTTTCTAGAGTTTCAACATCCTTTTTACATTGTGGTGACCAAAACTGAATGCAGTATTCCAAGTGTGGCCTTACCAAGGCATTATATAGTGGTATTAACACTTCATGTGATCTTGATTCTATCCCTCTGTTAATGCAGCTTAGAACCGTGTTGGCTTTTTTGGCAGCTGCTGCACATTGCTGGTTCATATTTAAATGGTTGTCCCAAGATCCCTCACAGTTACTACTATTGAGCAAAGTACCACATATACTGTACCTGTGCATTTTGTTTTTGTTGCCTAAATGTGGAACCTTACATTTTTCATCATTGAATTTCATTTTGTTTGATAGCACCCAATGTTCCAGTATGTCAAGATCCTCCTGTATCTTGAGCTTGTCTTCTGAAGAGTTGGATATTCTTGCCAGTTTGGCATCATTTGCAAATTTGATGAGTTCCTTATCTATCCTTTCATCCAAGTCATTGATGAAGATATTGAAGAGTACTGGGCCAAAACAGAGCCTTGGGGTATTCCCCTTCATACTTCTGTCCATGTAGTTACAGTTCCATTGAGCACTACGTGCTGAGTGCAGTTGGTTAGCCAATTTGAATCCATCTGGTGGTGTTGCTGTCTAACCCACATTTTTCAACTTTAACTTGTAGTAGGTTATAGTCTACTTTATCAAATACATTACTGAAGTCCAAATAAATTAAATCAACAGCATTCTTCTGGTCCACTAATTTTGTCACTTTGTCGAAGAAAGTCTCCGTTACATCTTAGCTTTGGATTGGGGAAGATGTCAATGTCTACTTACTTACTTACTTACTTACTTACTTACTTACTTACTTACTTACTTACTTACTTACTTATTTATATGCCGTCCCTCTCCATGGACTCGGGGCAGCTTACAGCATATAAAAGAAAAACAATATAGTACAATGTCTAAATCCAATTAATTTCATTTAACTAATCTAATCTAATAATCTAAAATCCCCAATTACATTAAAAAAAGCAAACATTCCCACTCAGACGACAAATATACATAGCATTTGTCAGCCCGGGGGGGGGGGGTGTTAGAGTCCAATGGTCCCAAGCCTGGCAGCATAGAAGAGTCTTCAGACTCTTTCAAAAGGTCAGGAGGGTGGGGATAGTACAGATCTCAGGTGGAGCTGCTGGAGCCCCCACAGAGAAGGCTCTTCCCCTAGGTCCCACCAAATGACATTGTCTAATTGACAGGACCTGGAGAAGGCTAACTCTATTAATGCCTAATGGTGTAGTTAGTTATGATGATGGTGGCTACAGTATATATTTTTCTATGTTTAAAATGAAGAAGGACATCTGTTTGAAATACATTTTCAAGTAAAAATAGCACATGTTTTACATGCAAAAAAAGATAGCAATTTGTGGCATTTAGCCAATGTTTCCTATTCGTTGATATATAAATAGTCTGCTCTTGGTCATTTTGCCAGTGAATAAAAAGGCTGGGGCAAGGAAAGTATACAGAAGGAAGATTTAGGAGTTTAACGGTAGTAATAAATAAATGAAAAAGGAATGGACATTGAATGTATGATCAAAATTGGGTACATGATTATCTTTATGTATATAAAGTAATATCAGAAGTATATGTATAAATGACAAATTGAAAGTAAGACAAAAATTGATATGTAAGAAATGCATACTGATGCAAAAATGTTCATACAAAGACTCCATTCACACTACTATACACATGGATAATGTGGGTATAAGGATAAGGGGATAGTAACAGCACTACAGTAATCACTACTAGGAATGAAGTCTACTTAGCTTGATTGTGAGGTTCTTCTACCTTATTTTTCAATATAAGTAAAAGAGGTATCTAATGTTTTCTCTTCAAAGAGGATTTCCCTTAGAAGTGCGCTTGGAGAGAATTTTATTTTCCTCCCATTATTGAGAAATATTAGAAGAGTAGAAACAGTCCATTATCTGAATAATCTGAGCAGCTCTGGAGTGTTGCTAAAATCCTTTGAAAATTTTGTAGGCTGTACATGGTGCTTGAATAGATTCTATTGTTTAGGATCAAGAGTTCCTATGTCTAAAGAACCATCAAGAGGAATACTTTTGAATTTTCTGGATACTATAGTATGACTCAATAGAAAAAGGATGGTTCTTCAACTCACTGTTGGAGAACTGCTATATGATGAGAACAAAAATATAAATGGATTAGTCTGAAGAGCTGGAAATGCTTCTTATAGGAAAGTTTTAATGAGAAAATCCTAGCCTTTTGAAATGTTTTAAGATTAAAAGTGACTGAGAAATTGCAACATTATACATCTATCTTTTAAAGGATACATAAATAAAACATGCTTATATGTAAATGATTATTTCAGTGTATTAATATATGTACGTAGATATGTATGTAAGAAACTTATCTCTGTAGTTTTATTGTGTTTTCACTCATTTATTCTTCTAAATTTAGCAGTCTAGGGCTATCCAAACCATATTCTGTCAAACTAAGGAAGGGAAAGATAAACGTGAAGCTGTTTGTTATTGTGTATAATGTGCTTCCATTTTACCTTTGACATACAGTATGTTACTCTCTTCCTGCTGTGGTTGATTCTTAGGCAGAGAGGACTAAATAACTATGCAAAAAATGCAGCTACTGTATGTCTTTATGCCCACTTCTTTCTTTGATCTAGAGGCAATATATTTCTTATATCATACAAAGTGATCAAAGAGAACCTATTTTATAAAGCCAGAAAATTTATTTATTTATTCATTCATTCATTTTTTTATGCCACCCTTCTCCTTGGACTCAGGGCGGCTTACAACATGCTAGCAATAGCACTTTTGAACAGAGCCAGCCTATTGCCCCTACAACCCGAGTCCTCAATTTACCCACCTCGGAAGGATGGAAGGCTGAGTCAACTTTGAGCCGGTGATGAGATTTGAACCGTTGACCTGCAAATCTATCAGTCCGCTTCAGTGGTCTGCAGTACAGCACTCTACCTGCTGCGCTACCTCGGCTCTATATTTGCTTTTAAAGAGAATAAAATTTCACAGAAATGCTACTCGGTGGACTGTTGAGTTCTTGCATTTAAGGGTTGTATATAAATATCCGGTTTTCCACTACATAATATTAGTCCAGCAGTCTATTTTATCTGATTTCCCATGTTTCAATTGTGCAAAAAAATTTAAGTAATGGTTCCAATATCACCATTTAGAACAAATTATGTGCTTAAGGACATATTTAGAAATATAGCAATAGCACTTAGACTAATACCACCCCATAGTGCTTTATTGCAGAGACTGAAAGATTTACAAATACCAACCTCAGAAAGATGGAAGGCTGACTGAACTTTGAGCTGGTAAGGTTCAAACTCTTGCCTATGGGCACTGTTAACATTAGGGGTAGGTTATAACTTACCTTACTGCCAGTTCACATCCCCCTGCACTGTAGGCTGCACCTGTTGTGGGCTTGTACCAAAATCCTTTTTTTTTTTAAAGCAAAAAAACAAGATGGTAACCACATGCATAGCATTGGAAACTCAGCTTCTACACATGCAAAAGAAAATATCCTGGGGGGAAATATATTTTAAAAATTCTAAATAGAAATATTCTAAAAAGATAGAGGTGACAGCGCTCACAGACTGGCATTGACTGAACCGGTTCCGTACCATCGTTTTGATGCCTCCAGCGGGTTGCTACTGGTTCAGGCAAACTGGTCCGAACTGGGAGCAACACACCTCTGGTTAGTATGCACTACTGCATTCTAACCACTGCACCACCGTGGCTTCTATTATTTTCATCAATGGAAGAAATTCATGAAATCACCCTCTTCGTGCATTCATAAATTTGGTGGACAATATCAAAAGGTTATATAGGCTGAATTTATGGTTCATTTTATCTTTCTTCTCACAACTGTCCTTTTGATGTTTGAACACCACACAATGTTTGATCGCAACACAGTCCATGAATTTAAACGACATTTGAAAAAAAAGTTAAAAATTCTTGGGGGATGAATGTATTAATTTTATTAAGCATAATAAATATAAATAAATAAAATTTGGAATGCAGAGATTGCAAACTGCTGAATAACTATATGCCCTTTTTAAGAGTTTCAGATTTACTTTGGAACAGGAAAGCTGGGTCTGATGGCTTTTGAAACTTTCTAGCCAGACAACATGTTTTCAATTATTAACTGCACAAAAACTGTATTCCATTTACTCAGAATATTAATGTTAATCCTCAATAATTTTATATGTAGTAAATGAGGCCAGGACAACAGCAGCAGTGGAAAATGTATTTGTATATGTAGGAGTAGAAAATTCTTTATTGATAAACTTGAATTCTTACAAGTCCCTATTTTGCATTACAGCGTTCCCTTGATTTTCGCGGGTTCAAACTTCGCGGAACGTCTATACCACGGTTTTTCAAAAATATTAATTAAAAAATACTTTGCGGTTTTTTCCCCTATACCACATTTTTTCCCGCCCAATGACATCATATGTCATTGCCAAACTTTCATCTGCCTTTAAAAAACATTTTTTTAAAATAAACTTTAATAAATAAACATTGTGAGTAATAATCTAAATGATTGCTAAGGGAATGGGAAATTGCAATTTAGGGGTTTAAAGTGTTAAGGGAAGGCTTGGGATACTGTTCATAGCCAAAAATAGTGCATTTACTTCCACATCTCTACTTCGCGGAAATTTGACTTTCGTGGGCAGTCTTGGAACGCATCCCCCGCGAAAATCGATGGAACACTGTACATAGACACCTTGATTATTTTTTACTTCTGTGTGCTTTTCAGAAGTTATAGGCACAACAATGCATTGGACAGTGTTTTAAAAACAAGTAACAAAGCCGTTCATTCCATCAAGGGTGCTGATGTTTGTAGGTATTTGGGTATTTCTATCATTATCTCAGGACAAGCACAGGAAAATAATAGGCAACATTTCTTGGAAGGCCAGAAAGAGATGAAATAAAAGTTTGAGACTGTTGGGAGTATAGATTGTACTCCAAAAAAGGACAGAATATTTTGTATAAAATATTATATTGATTTAATGACATTACTGTCAAAGTCTTGTAAGTGAGATGAAATCTATTTATGTTCTAATAATGCATTCTAGCTTTTTTATATATGGTCCCTAGTTATTTAATCCAACAAACTAGGTATCATTCTATAACATTATTACTTTTATTTTTATATATGGCACAATACTATAATTATGCACTATATAATTTAGTCAAACTTTGTATCAGCATTCCAAATAGCATCTGAGAAATAAATGAGAGTCCAAGGCTTGGCCTTCTTCAAAGTTCCAATTTATTAACAGGGCCATGTTAGTACTGGAAAAACCTGTAACTAAAGGTACAAGGGTTTCTACATCCAGGTTAAAGATCATTACATGAATCATTACATGAATCATACATCTTCGGTCAGGATATCCTGCAACTCCCAGAAGCTTCCGGCCAGATGCTGAACAAAGGCTGGCCTTTATTGAAAACCTAAAAGGAATGTGTCATGGCATGCAGCCACTCCTTCCAAGTTCCCACAGCAACAAACATTCTAAAGCATTTAAATGTGGCAGGCCAGAGACATCAATAAAATATGGCTTTGACCTGACACTGAGCCTGTGACCAAATCCAGCTTCACTTGCAACTTCACTTGAAATTATTGGCTGCCATTTATTCATCAAATAAATTTGGTAACCTAATGGCCATTTAAATCTTTTACCCTGCTCACACCAGAAATAAAAAATCAAAGTAATCCTAACAAATAACTGTCCAATATTTTTTGAACATATTCACCAACAAAGAAGCCACCATATCAGATTGGTTACGTTGTTGAATAGATCATAATGTTGTCTTCCTACAGGTACAGTGGTACCTCTACTTAAGAACGTTTCTAGATAAGAACCAGGTGTTCAAGATTTTTTTGCCTCTACTTAAGAGCCATTTTCTACTTAAGAACACGAGCCTAGAAAAATTTCCCAGAAAATTTGAGAGCGGCACAAAGGCCCGGCCAGTTTCTTGCCATTCCCCCTTTAATCCTGGCCACCTGGGCTGCCAGAGGAGCCTTTCGGTGGCGCTTAAGGAGGCTTTGGCAGTCCAGAGTGAACAAAGCATTTTCCTTTCTCTGGGTGCTTCGACAGGAAATAAATCTCTGCCAGCGCCCAGAGAAAGGAATGCTCCCTTCGCTCTGGGCAGCCGAGGAGTCACCACAGTGAATTAAAGGCACCGGCTACAAAGCGCGCAAGCGAGAGGAGAGGGGAGCCCTTCAGCATGGGAAGGAAGAGGCAGCAGGTAGTAGCAGCAGCAGCAGGCAGTGTATGGGAGGCAGCCTCGCACCGGGTGTATGGGAGGCGTGTGCTCCTGTTCGCCGCCTCAGAGTCCCTCTTTTTTTTAAGCCTTAAAGTTTTGGATTTTTTTAATTTCCCTCACCTCACCTTCTTCCTTCATAAGCGACTCTCCTCCTCTTCTTCCTCCTCCTCCTCCCACCCAAATTCCAAGCTTTTATTTCTTTCCTAACGGGTTTGCATGCATTACTTACTTTTACATTGATTCCTATGGGAAAAATTGCTTCTACTTAAGAACATTTCTACTTAAGAACCTGGTCGTGGAACAAATTAAATTTTTAAATAGAGGTACCACTGTACTTTAATATATAAATGGGAATGAGTTGTCACTTTCTGCTGTAAATACTGTAGTTGAGAATTTCTACTAATTGCCTTCCCAATGCTGAAAATGTACATTTTTGGCAATTTTTCCATCTAGCTTCCAGTTCTCTGATTATCTTTGTTGCTATTTACTGGACCTTTTCTGAGCTGGTCTGATTTCTTAAAGACTAACATTGAGAAGTGGATATAGTAGACAAGGTGGGCACCAATACAGAGGGATTTGTTGGTTTGTAAAATATTGTTCTATTGATGCTGCCTAAAATTTTATTTTACTTTACTGCAGTCATGACATACTGCTGAGTCAGTTAGTTTGTGATTAACTGCAATTCCTGTGTCAGTCACTGTTACACCCCATTAAAAACAATGACAAGTTAGTTGTGACTAAAAGTGATTAAATATTTGGATAATGGCTGCAATTCAACACCATCATTACTGGTAATTCGATGCAGAGTTGTTCACTGTTTTCCTGAGTTAATCAAAGTGGGTTTTTTTAAGTTACAACGTCCATTCAAAACTTTCTTCCCCCAAAGATAAAAAACAACATAGACCCATGCCATGATTTAGAATGTAAAACCATCTCATGAACGCACTATAGTATGAACCTCCGATGCAATATTTATAAAGCAAATATATAAAATGAGTTCGATCATGATGTCAAATAACTTAAAGAAAGAATAATAAACATGATATCTGTAAGCAAAATACAGACACTAGTAATTCCCTTGACACTATTAGCACACTGATGTCTTTAAAATGTTTATTTATAAAATTATAATTGACATGCTATAAAGAAAAGTTCAACTGCTTATTATGGGGAATGTTTCTGAACCTATAAGTCTATCTGAGATGGAAGAAACTAACTGCAGGAATTATTTGTCAATTACTATGGCAGCCGTTTTGAAAAAAAAACACCCGACAATCATCCCTGTGATCTCTTCCCAAAATTTTGTGAAGGGGATATCATTCAACTTTAAAATTCCAAATAGCTCCCTGGTTTCCAAATATCTACTTCCTGTCAAAAAAGATTGATTTTCCACAGACACAACTTAACTTGAAAACTTAGATTCCACTGATTGTTCTTTTTGTTTTTGTTTTAATTCATTTTAATTATACACTGATGTTCAATTTAGAAGGCTCAAAGCATTGTTGAAACTGCAGTAATTCTTGTCAGAGACAGATTTTATAAAGTCTTCCTTTCATTGATGTACACTTTGATTTATTTGTGAATATAAATCCAATGTACTCTTACTTTAATTAAGTGATGCAGCTTTTTCAGACTGGGCCTCTCCCTCTTATGTTCAACTTCATCTCTTTAGGCTGTGCTCATCTAACATATAAACTGAATGGATGGCCATATGCAACATACCGGTAGGCAATTTGATGATGATGATGATGATTATTATTATTATTATTTTATTTTATTTTATTTTATTTTATTTTATTTTATTTTATTTTATTTTATTTTATTTTATTTTATTTTATTTTATTTTATTTTATTTTATTTTATTTTATTTTATTTTATTTTATTTTATTTTATTTTATTTTATTTTATTTTATTTTATTTTATTTTATTTTATTTTATTTTATTTTATTTTATTTTATTTTATTTTATTTTATTTTATTTTATTTTATTTTATTTTATTTTATTTTATTTTATTTTATTTTATTTTATTTTATTTTATTTTATTTTATTTTATTTTATTTTATTATTTTATTTTATTTTATTTTTATTTATTATTATTATTATTATTATTATTATTATTATTATTATTATTATTATTATTATTATTATTATTATTATTATTATTATTATGTCAGTACAACACAGCAAACGAGATCACTATGCTGGATTTCGTATTTCATCACCAGTCGGGCACTTCCCAAGCACCTAGGACTGAGTGATGTAGCGGCCGATCCCAGTAAAGCGGCCTCTTGCAATTGACAGATGGAGATTTTGTCAATTCCGATGGTTTTCAAATGTCCACTGAGATCCTTTGGCACTGCGCCCAGCGTGCCAAGTACCACTGGGGCCACTTTCACTGGCTTATGCCAGAGTCGTTGCAGCTCGATTTTTAGATCTTCGTATTTCACTAATTTCTCTAGCTGCTTCTACTCAATTCTGCTGTCTCCTGGGATTGCGATGTCGATGATCCATACTTTCTTTTTATCCACAATCAGGATGTCTGGTGTGTTATGCTTCAGAATTCGGTCAGTTTGAAGTTGGAAGTCCCACAGTAGTTTTGCTTGCTCATTTTCGACCCCTTTTTCGGGCTTATGATCCCACCAGTTCTTTGCCACTGGTAAACGGTAGTTCTGGCACAAGTTCCAGTGGATTATCTGTGCCACAGCATCATGTTTATGCTTGTAGTCAGTCTGTGCGATCTTTTTGCAGCAGCTGAGTATGTGATCGATTGTTATTATTATTATTATTATTATTATTATTATTATTATTATTTATTAGATTTGTATGCCACCCCTCTTCGTAGACTCGGGGCGGTGTTAGTGTTAACCTTGGTTAATTATTTGCAATTCTATCTATTTATTAATGTACATGATTTAGAATTATTTACCCATCTCAAATGCAAGATTATGGACAATTTACAAGACTAAATAATGTCAACATACAAGATCTTGACCCTAATGTTTTGATTTATATTTTTAATGAACCATGCAAATTTTGTAGCCAATTAAATGTGTTCTGTGAACCTGTTCATAAATTTTTAAGCCAACATATCATGATATTTGGAAGTTCCAGATAGTGAAAACCAAAATATCTGGAGGCAGCAGATTGAAGTAGAATGCTATGTCTTATTTATTTTTTAAAAGAATGTGTTAAATGATTAGGGAATAGCGTTGCATCAAATACTTTAACCCCCTCAAGCACTGGTGTGCTGTCTGATCATGGTTGTATTGGTGGAGGTTTTCCTAGCAGGCACGAGCAAATAATATATAATCTCAGCAAGGTCATCAAACATATGAAGATCATTCCATCTCTCCAGTTAAACTCAGCAGGTGCCGATACCTGGCAACAGTGATATAAGAAGATGCTGAAGGCAGACAATCACTTTAGTTATGACAGCAAAGGTAAAGGCATCATTTCATAATGTGTTGAGAAAGCAATGTTAAATCTTTTTTTTTTTTTTGTATTTTACCAGGAGTACCACATGGATAGACAAGATAAAGTGACATTGGTTTTTTGAAGTTGCCCTGCAGGGGGGAAAAGATCTGAAGCTGCAAAGATCTAATGGAACATAAGAAGAATGAACATGAAGAAATTCAACACAGTGAACGGTGAAATGAAAAGACTACATCAACATCTTGGACATCATTCAAGTGGAGTGGAATAGGGACAATTTCATTCAAAAGGTCAGACTGCTTACTATAGAGACATGAAGAAACAAAGTAAGGATATTGTTTTCATAGGAAGGGTATACCAAAGTCATACAGTCAATGAATGAATAATTCATTAATTAATTAGATTTAGGTCAATCCCCTAGTATAATAGTTACTCAAATTTATATTCTAACCACTGATGCAAAAGAAGTAAAAATATATAAATCCCACGATCAAACTCAATATAATGATGACTTACAGGACCATCTTCTGCCTCATGTATCCTAGTGGCCACAAAGTTGGTTTTCTCCAGGTCCCATCAGATAGACAATGCCATCTGGCGGGGCCTAGTGGAAGAGCCTTACTTGTGACGGCCCTGGCCCTTTGGAACGGACTCCCTCCAGAATTTCGCACTGCCCCCACTCTCTCCACCTTCTGCAAGGTTTTAAAAACCCACCTCTGCTGACAGGCTTGGGGTCACTGAGTTTTAATATAGAGTGCTGGCCAATGACTGAATGGATGGTGCATGATGGGATGAATCTGATTGATTAATTTTAAGTATTTGGGTTTTTAATTTTAAATTTCTTACATGTTTTGTATTAACCTTTGTTGTGAGCCGCCCTGAGTCTAAGGAAAAGGGTGGCATAGAAATTAAGCTAACTAACTAACTACTAACTAACAAATAAACAAATGGACGAATAGTAAATAAATAAATAAAGTACAATACAATACATCACAACACAACACAACACAATACAATACAATATAATGTTGATGGAACATAGAAACCAGAGATGGACATGCCAACATTGGAAATGTTTAAGAGGAAAAAATATTGGGCTATATACATCTTAAGAAACAGAAATGAATGAGAGTAGTAATTTATCAATTTACACCAATCAAATTATTTCCTCATTGGTAATATCATCTTGACACTTATATACATGAACATCACTGAGGTGTATGAATTTAAAATGCATAAATTGAGTGAATGTTATTATTGACAATGAACATGGGAAGCAGCAGAATGAAATAATGACACGTAGATTAAAGATAAAGAGCATTTTTATTTTATTTTATTTATTCATTTGTCCAATACACAAATACATAGGAAGAAAAATAGACATGTAGTAATATATATAATGGTAAAAGTGAACTTAGAGGAGAGGATATATGAAAGAAAGAGAATATATATGATAAGTGAGAGAAAGGAAAGACCATTGGACAGGGGACGAAAGGCAAACCTTACTGGCCTCTTAGGAACCTGGAGAGGTCAATCGTGGAGAGTCTAAGGGAGAAATGTTGGGGGTTAGGGGTTGACACAATTGAGTCCAGCAATGAGTTCCACACTTCGATAACTTGATTGTTGAAATCATATTTTTTACAGTCAAGTTTGGAGTTTCATTCCAAAGAAAATAACTATAGCCAGTCTTAAAAGAAATGTGGGTAGCTTCTGTCTTTTTAAATTAAATAACAATAGTAAGGGAATTAATATTCAAGTATTATATCACAGAATAGCACTTGGCACATTAGCAATGAAAGCCTTGGAAAATATATTCATGTGCCATACCATATTATTATGTACAAATATCAGAATCATGTGTGAAGTTTTTTCCTTTTGACACTTTATGGAAGTAAAACTCAGCTTTGAAGAAGTAGAATTGAATTTGGATATTAAAGAAGACATACTATAAATAGCTAACCAAACAAATGGAGTGTAAAACAAATCAATGCAGAGTTCTCACTCAAGGCATCCATGACCATGTTTAAATAATCATATTTTAAACCCATTATGCAAAGAATTAACTTTTCAGCAATTTTCAGCTGGAAGGAGGAAGGGAGGGAGGAATTTGAGGGACTAAATTACAGGAATGATGGCTGCAACACTGGAAGACATGAAGGACCAAGCTGGTGACATTATTTCATCCCGAAGAAAAAGTATGTGGCTACCATTATTATGTGGCTTGATGGTACATAATCAATGCATTCATCAATCAAATATATATACAGTATATATTTATTCCCAGCAGCATGAAGCCCAAAACACCAGGATGAAGATGATGAGTGTGATCTTGTTGAAATGTCGCAAAGACACTCTCGATCTTACATGGGAAAAGACCCGAACACACCAAAACTTGCACACACACACATACATACATACATACATACATACATACATACATACATACATACATACATACAAAGAATGGTCCTAAAATGCGAGTTCCAGGTATAGTTATAAATGAGGATGCAGTAGCCAACACAATTGCCGGAACGTTTAAAATTTATTTAAAACTACTAAAGACTACTAAGCTTTCATCAGTCCTCTACTGACTTTGTCAGAGTGTAAAATCCCCATTGAAGAGATGTTTGCTTTTAGATATGCTGCTCAATTTAGTCTGTAATGATGTGTATGTGTGTCAGTGTCAATGTCAAAGAGTAATAAACTCTTTTTTGTCAAATGGGGGGGGGGAGAATTAAGAGTACTATCATCAGCCATCTTTTTGTCTGGTCTTCAAGTGTCTAAAGAAAATGAAAGCTCTGAAGCTCTGAACCATTAGTCATGGTCAAAATAAATATTTATTAGTGTGGGTTTCCCCCCCCCTTTCCTCACAAAATTTTTATCGTGGTGATTGTCATGGGGATGGTGTTGGGAATAGTGGCTTTAGGAAGTTTAACATACAATGCTACCTGTATATTAAGCTTTCTAATAAACAGCAGGAAAGAGGGAATTCATCAGGACTATATGTCAAACACATGCCTGGTTTAGTAGCCATGACATGATGAATTGCCTGTCCACAGGGAGGTCTTATCTTGCAGCTCTAGCAATAGAAGGGAACAGATGGATGTTCCACTGTCCTAATCTGATTGCAGAAATTAGATAGAAAAAAGTCTAGATATGGGGATAATATTAATTCAGCTCTCATTTCAATAAACTGACTTAAGTCTCCCTTTACAACCAAGGGGGCAAAGCAGAATGCTACTAGCTTTCCATTTTTTGCACTTCTCTGAATAAAATGAATAACGAAATGCATGCATTTGGGAAACTGTACACAAAAAGCTTTCCCTTGTGTGTATATTAGGGAAACGGTGTATAACATGCATATGAAATTTTATGCAGATTAAAACAACTAGTGATCTTGTGCTGAAACAGCACAGAAAAAAAATCTTTTGATTGGGAAAAATGATATTTATAGAAAGTGAAAGAAGCAGATTCACTTATTCCAGGCATGTTATGGAATTGTTCAAATAAACTATATTTTGCCAGTATGCAAATTGCCAAGTAGTATAAGAATTGATATTTCACCAGGGAATGGAATCATCATCACCACCACTGCCACCACCAGTCTGCGGAGAGGGGCGGCATACAAATCTAAATAATAAATAAATAAAATAAATCATGATGTTACTTTTCTGTTTATGTAAATAATCAAGTTATATTGCAACATTACATTAACATATGGAGTAAAAGAGTGAGAAAGTTGGGGCAATTAAAATCAGGGCTGTTAAAAACAGTTTAATAGTTAGAAGGATAAGTCATTTTCTAAAATAGTGCAAGATGGAACCCAAACATGACTCCCTATGAAAGCATTTTATAGACTGCAAACCACACAGCAGAAGGCAGTCTCTCTGTAACAAACAACTAGAGTTCTGATAAGGGGCGTTAGACCTACCAATACACCCTTTCTCATAGGGTGGAGCTAGCCTCCAAGGATGGAATGACACCATTCCACAGCCAATCAGGACTGAGTCTGCAAACTATAAATTTGGTCCCCGTGCTTTGAATCCCCCCACTTTAGGCGAAGGACGAAAACTCAGACTCTGCATACAGCTCCCTGAACAATAAAACCAAACCGATAACAAACCAACAATAGCCAGCCAGAACCAAACCAAGATAAGGGAGGGACTTGGAGGCTAGTTCCATCCTACGAAAAAGGGCATATCAGACAGATGAAATGCAATTACTTACAAAACAGATGATAGGAATCAGTGGAAGATGCAATGGTAACCTAAGAATGACAGGATTCCTGAGAGGTAGTTAGCCTTCAAGGATGAGAGGGAGATTATGATCCCGCTATATAGAGTGCTGGTGAGACCACATTTGGAATACTGTGTTCAGTTCTGGAGACCTCACCTACAAAAAGATATTGACAAAATTGAACGGGTCCAAAGACGAGCTACAAGAATGGTGGAAGGTCTTAAGCATAAAACGTATCAGGAAAGACTTAATGAACTCAATCTGTATAGTCTGGAGGACAGAAGGAAAAGGGGGGACATGATCAAAACATTTAAATATGTTAAAGGGTTAAATAAGGTCCAGGAGGGAAGTGTTTTTAATAGGAAAGTGAACACAAGAACAAGGGGACACAATCTGAAGTTATTTGGGGGAAAGATCAAAAGCAACATGAGAAAATATTATTTTACTGAAAGAGTAGTAGATCCTTGGAACAAACTTCCAGCAGACGTGGTAGATAAATCCACAGTAACTGAATTTAAACATGCCTGGGATAAACATATATCCATCCTAAGGTAAAATACAGAAAATAGTATAAGGGCAGACTAGATGGATCATGAGGTCTTTTTCTGCCGTCAGTCTTCTATGCTTCTATGTTTCTATGAGAGCAAAATGCACACTATGCTAAGGACTGTGCTGAAAGAGGGGGTATCGAGGCACCAAATTGATAGTTTTCAGACTCAGTCCTGATTGGCTTCAGGACAGTGTCATCCCATCCTTGGAGGCTAGCTCCACCTACTAGGGAGAACAGAGGCATCTTCAAAAAGTATTTACTGTTGAATTAAGTTGGTGGAGTAACTTCATTACTGATCCTAATAAGTTAAGTTCAATAATAATCCTTGAAGGTATAAACATTTTCCTATTCTCTCTCTTTCTCTTTCCGTTTCTCTCTCTCTCTCTCGCTCTCTCTCTGTGTGTGTGTGTGTGTGTGTGTTTCTATCTCTCTTTCTGTCTCAAAAAAAATCCCCAAACATTAGCTCAAAGTCTTCAAATAAAAACAGAAAGTCCAGTTACTCCTTGAAAAAGCACCTGTAGGACAACCGTGATCTGGATGACTGAGAATCTCCAAATAAAGTTAATACCGGTAGTGGTGGTGGCGGGGAGCAAAAAAAGTATCTAAGAAAAAAAAAAAGCTATACAGCAACCCAGATAATTTTTAAGTTCTCTCTATGGATTTTTCTTTTTATGAATTTGAACTTTAGATATTTGCTTTCAAACTTTATATTAATGTATAGCAATTTTACTGAGCTTACCATGCATTTTGTTTTAAACTGCTGATTGTAGAATGAGAGGGTAAAATAGTTTCTCTTTAATGTCAAAGAAGACCTCATTTCTTCCTCTGGAATCTTGGTGTGCAAGAAATAACTTTTTCCCCCTCCTTTAATGCTGTTTGCGGCGCAGGCGGAGTAATAGTCGGACACAAGGTGTGGGTATAACGGGGTCACTTTTATTCAACAACTTAATTCTTAACTTATTAACTTATTTAAACCATTAACCCCACATGACCTGCAGGGTGCAAAATCAAATGGGGGCGGAATAACATGCCCAATTCAGACAGCAACCCTGGGGCGAAAACTCCTTGAAACTGGGTGCGGGTCATGTTAAACTACACCTACCCCCTGCACCCTTACTACGCCACACCTGGCGTGTGGGATGGCTCGCTACTGGTCTACGTTAAACTCCAGCCAGCGAGCCACAGGAGCGACTCACTCCCCGGACCCAGGCCGGTCGAGCCCTGTAATCCGAGAAGGAGCTCGCCCCTCACCTCAGTAGAGGTGCCCCAAAAGGAGCTCACCAGTTGCTATTTATTTTATTTTCCGCCCCCTATCGGCCACCCCTCCCCCCCCCCAGTGACCCTAAGGGGGGGGCACTAGATGGTGGGGCCACCCCCTAACCACACTCCCACGCACAGAGTGGAGTAGGCGAAAAAACAATCGCAGCTCGTCCAATTCTGCTGCGACTGCAAAAAATTCCTACTCGGCCCCCCGGAGGGCGACCCATCATATGCACCCTGTAACAGAGGGAGGGTGGGTGGGTGCCTCACGATGCTCCGGGCGAGACTGCTGCGCCACAAGGCAGCCCCCTCTTATAGGGCTGCCTCCCCTCGCCCGGCCAATCGGTGCCTACGCACCGCACCACGTGGTCACGGCACCCGACGTGGGTGCCGTGACTCCGCCCCCCAACATGGCGGCCTCCATCCCCCGCCGATCGCCACAAACCCCACCGGCCGGTAAGTCGGCTGTGGGAATTGCGGCGCAGGCGGAGTAATAGTTGGACACAAGGTGTGGGTATAACGGGGTCACTTTTATTCAACAACTTAATTCTTAACTTATTAACTTATTTAAACCATTAACCCCACATGACCTGCAGGGTGCAAAATCAAATGGGGGCGGAATAACATGCCCAATTCAGACAGCAACCCTGGGGCGAAAACTCCTTGAAACTGGGTGCGGGTCATGTTAAACTACACCTACCCCCTGCACCCTTACTACGCCACACCTGGCGTGTGGGATGGCTCGCTACTGGTCTACGTTAAACTCCAGCCAGCGAGCCACAGGAGCGACTCACTCCCCGGACCCAGGCCGGTCGAGCCCTGTAATCCGAGAAGGAGCTCGCCCCTCACCTCAGTAGAGGTGCCCCAAAAGGAGCTCACCAGTTGCTATTTATTTTATTTTCCGCCCCCTATCGGCCACAGCAGGGGGTGAAATTTTAATTTATTCCCCCTGCTCCCCCCCCCTGCACATACATGTGCAGGCACCTCTGCAGGTCGGCTATAAATTTATCGTTCCCACTATCGGTCAAGTGTACACCGTCCTGCCTGTACAAGTCTATGAGGGATGCCCTGATGTCTGGATGGTCTATCACTCCACCCCCAGCCTGAATCACCCACTTCTTAACCGCTCTGTTTACCCTCTTTCTAGCCTTATCCACTGCGCTAGGGCTTCTAGCCTGCCGCCAACTCCTCCTGGGCAGGATGTTGGACCACCACACACACGTATCTGGCCACCGCTCCCAGATCACCTGCAAACTCTCCCAAATGTGCCACAGCAGCTCTACACCTGTCATCGCTCCCAGATCGTTCCCACCAACGTGCAATACCAAACAGCCCGGCACCCCTCGCACCCTTCCACTGTCGAACAACAGTGGAAGAACTTCCTGCCAACGTAGGCCTCGACGGCCCAGCCACTGAACCACCGCTCGATCGATCTCCAAACTCGTGCCGGGCGTCGTCTCACGGGCCCTCCGCTCGGCCCAGTACACCATGCTGTGGCCACATATCAGGATTCTGCGGCGCCAGTCAAGTCGTCGGGCTAGAGAAAGGGAGGAAGCAGAGCAGCATCAGACTGGCGGCCCGGCGCCTCCCCCCCCGCCCCGCCCCACTCACCTAGGGGCGGATGTACGTCCGGAAGGCCCCAGATCTCCAGCGGCCCACTGTCTTTATATCCAGCCTGCTGAAACCTTCGACTGCTGCCAACGACGCTGCACCTATTCTGAATGAGTGAGTCCCGTAACGTCTGGGGTCCAAGCCCAGCCTTGCCAGCGCCTTGGACGTGACAGCCCAGAACTGGTACCTGGTCAGGGGTTCCCCGGACACATGACAAAACAAAAAACCCGGCTCTACACCCCTGTGGCCCCAGTACGCCCCCAGCGCGGCCACCGGGCATACCCGCCGGTTGTTGGCCCGGGAAAGTTGGCCCGTCACACCTCTACCCCTCTGGTCGGTCTTGGACCGTCGCAACCTCAAGGACACCGAGCTACGACCTAACTTGATATCCCTAGTGGTGAACGCCTGGCCGGAGCTATCGGCTCTGGAAGCTGCTAGAACCTCGCTAACCCGAAAAGCCCCGAAAAACAAGGTCACAGCCGCGGCGTGGTACAGTGACGCCTCATAAGCAGAGCGGCAGAGCCGACCCCACAGCTCGTAAAGCCCCATCAAGTGGGTGAGCTTTAGGGGACGCCTGCTGTCACCCTGGGCCTGACCTTTCTCCCTGATCCAACCCTCTAATGTCTTTCTAATCCTGAAATCCCCTGTGGTGTCCGCAAAGCCCCGAGACTTGGCTACGAAGGCCAGGCCTGCCAACTTGCCCCTAATCGTCCGGGCAGACAACCCACGGCGGCGGTCAAGCGCGCAAAATTCAAGCAGGTGTTCGACCGGGGCCGGCCAGAGCTGATCGTATCTCCTATCATGACGAAAAGCCCAAAATTCCCTACCTGCCCGCTGGTACGCTCTCCTGGTGCTGGGAGATATGGACAAATCCATGGCCTTGCTTACGTCGGCCCTCCAATCAGCCACAGATGCTGTGGGGCTGCTTCCGGGTACTCCTCGGCCTGTGGGGCAAGCAGCCGGAACCTAGCCAACTGCCCCCTGGACAGAGCGTCAGCCACCCCGTTTCTCACCCCTGGAACATGATGTGCCCGGAAAAGCATATTGTTGGCAAGGCATCTCCTAACCATATGCCGGACCAAACCCATAACCCGCTCGTTCCTAGATGAAAGAGTATTCACTACGTGTACAACCGCCATATTGTCGCACCAAAAGTGGACTGTCCTACCGGCAAAACTGGATGCCCACAACTCGATGGCCACGACTATTGGGAATAGCTCCAAAAATGTCAAATCCCTACAGATGGCCCCACCGCGCCACTCCTGCGGCCAGTCAGCCCGGAACCATTTGCTTTGCCACACCACTCCAAAGCCGGTCGTGCCCGCCGCATCGGACTTCACTTGGAAGTCCGCTTTCAGCAGCATATCCTGCCTCCACAATGACACACCGTTGTACCCGTCCAGAAACCCTTGCCACACCACGAGGTCCTCCCTAACATTACTCGATAACCTGATCCTGTGGCGCGGTTTTGACACGCCAACCGTTGCCCTGCACAGTCTAAACATAAAGGCCCTTCCTGGCGCAAT
This sequence comes from Erythrolamprus reginae, assembly GCF_031021105.1. Lineage (NCBI taxonomy): Eukaryota > Metazoa > Chordata > Lepidosauria > Squamata > Dipsadidae > Erythrolamprus > Erythrolamprus reginae. The sequence goes on from NC_091954.1 coordinate 96,616,073, forward strand.
CACCCGACAAGCAAAATTCAACAGGCCAGCCAGCTCCTGCACCTGTTTCAAAGTCACCTTCTTTGCGGCTCGTGCGACCCTCACCGCTTCCTTGAGTCTAGTCAGTTTGTCATCGGGTAGCCTACACGTTTGTGCAACGGAGTCCACCTCAATGCCTAAAAATGTCAGTTTGGTCGAAGGTCCCTCGGTCTTTTCGTGAGCCAAAGGTACACCTAAATCTGCGCATAAAGCCTGGAAACCCAACATTCCCTGCTGACAATCGACGGCGCCCGCCGGCCCCGCGAATAGAAAATCATCCAAATAATGTACTACAGACGCAAAGCCCGTACTTTTAACATGTGCCCACTCCAAAAATGAACTAAACTTCTCAAACAACGAGCAGGATATAGAACAACCCATTGGCAAGGCTCTATCGACAAAGAACCCGCCCTCGAACTGGAAACCCAACAAGTCGAAATCCCCCGGGTGAATGGGCAAAAGCCGGAAGGCAGATTTGATATCACACTTCCCCATCAGCGCCCCCACTCCGCACGCCCGGACCATCGCGACAGCCGTCTCGAATGGTGTGTAGCGCACCGAGCAGAGCTCCTCGGGAATGTGGTCGTTCACCGATTCACCAGGGGGGAACGACAGGTGATGTATAAGCCTAAACTCACCCGCGGCCCTCTTGGGCACCGCACCGAGTGGGGACACCTGCAGGAAGGGCAGGGGGGGCTCCGAAAAGGGGCCCAAAACCCGGCCCTCGCGCACCTCCTTCATAATTTTGTCCCGCACAACGTGGGCCATTCCTGCCACAGACCGCAAATTGTCCGCCATGCAGGCCCTGCGCGGCCCCCCATACGGGATCCTGAAACCCGCGGTAAACCCCGCGAGCAGGAAATCCGCACCCTTCTTGGGGCGGTAGCCGGTGAGCCAATGCTGCAACCTGTCCAATCTAACGGGGGTTGGGCCCCTTACCTTGAGCTCCCCCAGGCTGGGGTTTGGCGGGGGTCCCAGCGTCCTTCGAGCCGGCCCCACCGCGCCCCCTGTAACAAGCGGAGGTCGGGTGTCTGCCACTACACAAGGCGCAGGCGTGGCGAAAACGACAATATGCCCTGGAACAGGCCCCTCTAGCGCCGTACTCGTAACAGTACGGCTGGCCTCGAAAGGACAACCCAGCCGTGCTGCGTTGGCCAGAGGCCGGGGTCCCCGTCCCCACCGCCGGGCGGGGAAGAGTAGCCTCCTTGCCCGTTGTTAAGAGCAAATGACCTGTGGGTGTTCGCCCACTGGCCGGAGTTGACGCTTGCTGCGTGGCCTGAAGCCACAAATCGTTATGCCGCATATCCCACGGCCAGTGCCTGTTGTGGGCGGCGAACCTGCGAAAATCCTCGTCATATCGCTTCCAAGCCTCCCCCCCAAACTCCTGATACGCTCTCAGAATCATGTTCATGTACAAGATGAGCTCATGTGTCTTATGGACATCATCTTCTACCACCACAGAGTGGTAGGCCAAAAATGCATACGCCCACGACAGAATTCCCTTGTCCATTTTGGTGCCTTTTGGGTCCTCCGACCCCTTCTTGCCCTCTTTATCCTTCTCCTTCTTGGACTTAGTCGGTAGCAAAATCTGAAACATGTCCACGTAAGCGCCCCGCCAAATTTTACGCTTGAGGGACTGGGACATGTGCATACTGAGCGGAGTGTCTGGTAGGCCCGGCGCGAAAGGATTATCGCTGTCAAAAGAAGTACTGGTAGACCCAGAGGTAGTTGACCCTGAGCTGTCCCTCGAGGTATCCCTCTTCCGTTTGTGCCTCCTAGCCACTGCCCTTCTACGCCCCCTCCTCCAGACTTGCGCAGCTGTGCGGGAGCGCCAGGTCCTCTGACCCCCCTGTGTCGTGCGTTTTGAAGCCCGTAGCCTGCCACGAGGCCCTCTTGGGAGGGACCACCGGTGCCTAGGCACAGGGCACTCACCCCAGTGAGAGGAGTCGTCATCCGCCTCCTCAGAGCCGGACACCATCCTGCTGGCCTTCCTCCGCTTGGTCTTTGACTGTGCATGCCGGTCCTCGTGGGATCTCTGCGGGCTCCCAGCCGACTCTGATGAGCTCCGAGACCCATCTGCGCCGGCAACTTGCGTGGCCCGGCCCCGATGAGACCTGCCCCGCTTCTTTGGCCTCTCTTCCAGTTTCTCGAGTAATGAAGACAGTATACGTGAGGAAACAGAAAGTGAATCCCCCGCCCCCTGCCCCCTTCTGGCAGGCCGTGAAGCAGATGCCTCTGCTTCAGAGAAACCTGATTCCATACCACTGAGAGGCCCCTCCTCTGCGCCAGAAAACACCCCTGGGGCCCCCAGTGGATCCACGGGCGGGGCCCGGCCCTGGCGGGGCCCCCTCGCCCCCACTGCAGCTCCCCTACGGCCCCTCGTGCGCCCCCTGGGGGTCGCCACCCCCCTGGGGCCTTCCTCACTATCCTGCCTCCCGGCAGGCCCTGCCCCTGGGGCCTCGCTCCACGCCCGCTTGGGCGCCCTCCTTCTTCCGGTGCGGCGGGGCTCCGTGGGGGGGGGGGCCCCGGCCCTCCGGCCTGCCTCCCCGAGGCCCGCCGCCGTGCCCCCGAACGACCACGTCCACCCCCCGCCATATCTCCCTGCTCCAATGCGCCTCCAAACCCTGTGGGGGGTGTCGCCGAAGCGAACTAAGGCTCCAGCCGCCGCTCGCGGCTCTTCTGGCCTCGAAGGCCTGACGCTCCGGCGAAGATCGGCTGCGCACCAGGCCTTCAGGCCTGTGACGCAGCTCGCTGGGGGGAAAGACAGCAGCAGCCTCGCCTCACGATGCTCCGGGCGAGACTGCTGCGCCACAAGGCAGCCCCCTCTTATAGGGCTGCCTCCCCTCGCCCGGCCAATCGGTGCCTACGCACCGCACCACGTGGTCACGGCACCCGACGTGGGTGCCGTGACTCCGCCCCCCAACATGGCGGCCTCCATCCCCCGCCGATCGCCGCAAACCCCACCGGCCGGTAAGTCGGCTGTGGGAATTCTCTTCCATTTTAACCAAAAACCTTCTCATATATTTACATATGTATACAAGATGGATCACATCCAAAAGAACTTTTGGATGGGCCAGCTTCAAACTTACCTTTGGAGCTGGTCTTTCACAACTAAATGTGGATTGGGTATTTTTACAAGTTTTTTTAAAAAATCCCTGGTTTATTTCTGTTTTACTAGCATATTCTTCAATCAATTAATATAATTATTCATTGGCCAAGCGTGATTGGACACACAAATAATTTGTCTTTGGTACATAAGCTCTCAGTATACATCAAAGATATAAGTGATAAATCATAGTAATCTTAAATACATTCATCATGATTCATAAAATATCATAAATGCATTCATCATAAATGTAATATGTGATATGGGGAACATAATTCTGTTTTTTAATTATTATGTTTCCTATGGTTGTGGATCTTGTGGCCCCTTAATACAATTCCGTGTGTTGTGGTGATCCCAACCACAAGTCTAGCACCAATTCTCCCAACAAAGCTTAAGCTGATTGCCAGGATGGTCAGAGGAATACTCCCACTGTAAACACCTGATTGGTTGGATTGTAAAAATATGTTCCAAGGTACCAGAATAGAAGGTTTAGTTCCTAACACCACGGGAAATTTGTCTTTTCCCATAGTCTTAGGTGACACCTGTGAAACAGTCGTTTGACCCCCAAAGGGGTCCTGACCCCCAGATTGATAACCACTGCTTTAGTGTTTGCTTACGCAGATTTGTGCTTAATTTCAGAGCCCTCCCCACAAATGTCTTTCAAATAAAAGATATTGGATTTACTTAGCTTTAAGATCTGGAGTGATGTAATCTAAGTTATAATGCATTCTGCACTTATCATTCTCCGTAGTGGGTGGAACTATCAGCCAGGATAGGTTGACCTCATCCAATCAGATAAGAACTGAGTCTGTTAATTTAAATACCGGGGGGGGGCATTTCTGCCTTACTCCCCGAGTTATGATTCAGTCCTCAGTCTGGACAGACATGGTCTTGTTCCATAAACATGTTTATTTTTACGTGAAAGGACCGCCCTTTGCTTGCAGTGCCGCTGCGGTGTCCTTTTTAGTAAAAATAACAATGTTTATTTTTACGTGAAGACCTCCCTTTGAAGGAGCTGGGGAATCCCTCCCACAAAGAGATTCCGGGGGCGGAGCCTTGACGTCATCGGCAGGTTGCTAAGGACGCCAAGGTGATCACTTCCTGGATTTCATGGAATCCAGGAAGTGATCACCTTGGCGTCCTTAGCAACCTGCTGGTGACGTCAAAGCTCCGAATGCCGAACGTGACCCCGAACTTTGCCCGAAGTTTCAAAAAATTTCGTGTTCGGCATACCGAACACTGCAAAATTCAGTATGGACCCGAATTGTGCGGGTTCATTTTGCCCATCACTAATTACATTTTAGAAGAAGAAAAATTAATAATTTAGAAGGATCAATTTTAGAAAGGGAAATGAATAGGTGTAGTGAAATAACATGTAGTGAAATATTTATCTGGATTGTGATGCAATTAAGATGAAGTCAAACTTCCTAAAGAAGTTTGTTTATCTACTGAGAATTAAAAGTGCAAAAACATTTTAATGCTGTAAAACAGTAGGAATGTAAATGTGCAATACATTTATACATATAATACAATTATACTTGGAAAACCTAGTTAGTAGGTTTAACTGAGTTTAACTCATGGATGTATTGATTATAGATCTCTATATATTTGCAGACATGCTTCCTATTTTTTGCATAACAAGAGGTTAAATCAATTAGGCTGACAGAGAATGCTTCACCCAAAATCACCCAGCCTTTCATATCTAGGGGAAGACTAGAATTCAGGGTTGTTGTTATTTAATTTTTAGCCTAGCACTCATCACTCACTCATGTTCTCTTTCTTTCTCCCTCTGTCTTTCTAAGGAGGGGAGCGTCTTGTAAAATGGCCTGACTTACAGAACAGTTAATGAACAAAAGTAAAACATCAATTGTTTAAGAATACTGAACAATCTTGCAGAAATGCTATCTAATGACTTCATTTAAACATAACATTCAAAAACTTGCTTGGTTAATTCACTTAACTATGTCCATATGGGAACAGGAGAAATATTAAAAGCATTTGATATTACACACACAAAACAAAGCAACAACAAAACATAAACCATGCACTCCGCTAAAAGAAGCAAATGAAATCTTCCACAATATTCTAGGGAATCAAACTGATATTATATGCTAAAATGAATCCCATTGTGGCAGAAGTTAATAGTGTTAATCGTTTTTTGGAAAGTTGCAAACAAACTAACAAAACATAATTAAAGGCTAGATATGCTTATGGAGAAAAAGCAAGCTTTGAAAAAAATTATTTAGGAAAGTATTCCATCCCGGTAATGGTGTGTTTTACAATTATGCTAGGACCTATATGGCCGGATGGATGGATGGACAGATGGTGGATGGATGGATGGATGGATGGATGGATAAATGGATGGATGGATAAATGGATGGATAATTTTTGATTTGATTTGATTTGATTTGATCTGATCTGATCTGATTTGATTTGATTTGTATGCCGCCACCTCTCCATAGACTTGGGGCGGCTCACAACAGAAACAATACAAATCCAACCCTTAAAAACCCTTAAAAACCCTTAATATAAAGACAATCATGCATCTCATACATACCATACACAGACAGACAGACAGACAGACAGACGGACGGACGGACGGACGGGAAGGAAGGAAGGAAGAAAGAAAGAAAGAAAGAAAGAAAGGGGAAAAATGTGCTTGCAAAAATCATAGGTAAATCTAAATTTAAGGATCAGATTAAGAAATAAACCACACGCCTGAGCATACTCTCAACTAATGCAGATTCTAATCTGTAATGGGTTTATATAATTCCAAGTATATATAAAATCCACACAAATCCACTGAAGGAAGAAACCAAGTTGAGCTGGAAGGCAGAGTTAAATCAGTCATTGCAGTCATTATTAGTCTGGCCCTCCTGTGAATTCCATTGATTCTTATTCTAGCACCAATTTAGCTGCTTTGTCTGTCCTAAAGGTATTTTTTTTTAGTCTTAACCATTAGTTAACTAGATATTTTTGTATAAATAGCAATAATGCACTCTTTTCTGCTTCAACCTCAGTGAATGCTGCTGGTTATTTTTGCCTGCTGACATTCACTATGAAATCAAGTGTACATAAGGACAAGGTCTTCTCCCTGCACCTTCACCCCTGAATTATTTTTCTCTGATATCCTTAGAGTTCATAAGGAGAAATTACTCAAAAGCTTCCTCCCTTTATCACTTACAGTCAAAGCTTGCACTTTCATTTTTTGAAGCCAGACAACTATTCATCTCTCTAAACTGTTATCAATCTCTGAGGTTTACCCAGTGAATCCTGTAGTTTCCTGTCGGTGGCACATTATAAATGTCTTTTTGAAAATTCAGATAAATTGCATACTGCGAACTGTCATCAGCACTCTTGCTCATAATCTTAAAATGCCAAAGCAATAATCTATCAGCATTCTCCTACCAATTTAAAGGAATTCAAATTATTTAGCACTCTCTCCTCTAAGCGCCGGAGTGGCGCAGTGGTTAGAGTGCAGCACTGCAGGCTACTTCAGCTAACTGCTAGCTGTAGTTCAGCAGTCCAAATCTCACCACAGGCTCAAGTTTGACTCCACCTTCCATCCTTCTGAGGTGGGTAAAATGAGGACCCAGATTGTTGGGGGCAATATGCTGATTCTGTAAACCACTTACAGAGGGCTGTAAAAGCACTATGAAGTGGTATGTAAGTCTAAATGCTATTGCTATTGCTATCCTATATTGTTCTTCAGTGCAGCCTTCATTACATCACCTATCATCAGCCTACACATGATTACTATAAGTACAGTGTGCTAATGAAAAAAAGCAAAAACATGCAATATACCATTTAGAACAAAATATATTTGTTTGAAAAGCATAGAAATAGCAATTAAGATTGCCTGTGTTCATAAAATTATTAATTTTTTAAAAGTTCTCCTAAGAATAGCACTTCTCTGCTATTCATTAAAGTGGAGTTTTTGATCTGTGAACCTGAAAAAAATTGACATGGATGCTTTAAAAGTCACTAAATGAACTGATTGGGAGTACATGGATGTACAGAATGAACATGGTTATGAATACATGATATGGTTATGAATACATGGGGACATTAGGACAGGGCAGAAGGCACATTGGTGCTCTTATGCACGTCCCTTACAGAACTCTTAGGAATGGGGTGAGATCAGTAGATAGTTTATTGTTAAAGTTTTGCAAGTTAAACATTTTGGGAATTCACTGAGAGTCCTCTTTCAAAATGGCTGCCATCTGGAAGTTTTGTCAATGGGGTATAATATGTTTATAGTGAAGAGGTACGACTGTTAAATATAATTCTGTTTGCAAATGGAAAAGATTAACATTTGGAAGCAATCTGGTTAAATAACATGAGCCAAAGCTTTTATTTAAAATAGTGGGCATCTATAAAAACCTGTGGGCTTAAATAGTCAAATGCTACCACTGTGAGCCAAAGAATATAAAGCATCAATAGCTCTTATTTCAAAAGGCACTGAATTTAGGAACATGAAAAGGAATTTTAATGAGAATATGGACAGTCTTAGCTGCAAAATACATTGCAGGGTTTATTTTATTTTTAAATTGCAAGCTGCTCGGAGTAATATTAACTTGGATAGATATATTATTTATTGACGATATAAATAAATTAAGTAATAAAATTAGTCTTACAAGACGCTTTTACTTTTTATGTAATGATACAGGTAAAATTGTGTCTGGATACAAGATTTGAAAACAATACCATTTTAGAAGAAAACAGAATTTGGACTTTGGGGAGTTCAAAAATTTAAAGCAAAGTGATTGCAAGAAATATCTGCAGAAAAATAAATATTCAATAATCAATGACCCCCAGGTGTTACCCCACTAACTCACCAGGAAATTTCAACACAGCTTGCAGTTGCTGAGCCAGCACTCCACACCCACCCACCAGTATTTATAGAGGGAAGGCAGCAGTATTTAATATATATTCAAAAATAAGTATTGCATTGCTTAATTACACTTACCAAAGTTAAATAAAATACAAGACACTGTAGAGCAGGGTTCCCCTCATCCATTATCATTTTATAATATCTTAATTTAAACTCTAGGCAGGAGAAATTTTGCAAATGCTTTGAAAATAGAGTACTGAGATTCTGGCTATTACAATCTCATTTCTATTAAGAAGTCACATAAAGAAGTAATAAAGACTGGATTAAGCTTCAGCTTTGAAGAATTCATATCAGAAGGCACTCTAAAACCACTGTCCAAAAGCAATAATATCACTATTAAAAGCTGAAAATTATGCCAACAGATGTGATATGAGGCACTGCATTGTGAAAATTTGTGTGTACATCTGTATATAAAGATTAAGGCTACCATATTTGGGCTGCTAAAATTCAATTGATTTCCAATGTAAGAAAAGATACATTGAAAATCCTAGGACTTTATTGTGATCCAATCTAATAATAACATGAATTTTGGAAGCCCAGATTCACAAGCCTTAGAGAGAGCTACTTGGTCTTTTGCTTAGCTTAAGTCTTAAGGGCTTTAGTTGGTTTGTGTGCCACACTGATGTCGCCTGATGGTAATGGTTTGTGAGTGGCTTCTGAGATGTTTTTGATGTTGAAATGAGTTCCTGATCTTAATACACTCCTTAATTATCTTGTGTTTTGGTTTTGGATAGAAATGATGAATGTGGGTATCCTACTGAAAATAGGGATATTTATGCTAAGTGTGTGTGCATGCATGCATATACTGTATATACATTCTATGGTTTTGCAATTGCTGAAAATTGTGCGCAGGCAAGCATCTTCTCCAGTGATTTTGCTTCCGCACAATGTGAAGAAGCAACCCCCCCTAAAAAAAAAAATTAGTTTAAAAACTGACTGACAAAAACAGCACTAGAGATGTTGCATGAAAATTTCACAGTGGGCGGGCCACTACTGGAACTGACCAATAAGAACCCACCTATGTTGAACACAACTCTGTACTTATCAAAGGAAGCAGGTAGCTTTCAAAGTCCATGTGAGACTAGAATATCAAAGAATTGGCTCAGGGAAAGCATACCCAATTTATGAGAAGTCCATCTATGCTCATTTTCTCTACTGTTGTTAACAGCAAACATAATTTGAGCTGTTTGAAGAACCCATTAAAAAGCTGCACTTATGAAGGGCATGGAAGAATTCCAATTTTTAGATGGGAAAGCCAATCAGCTTTCCCAGGAGGTAATGAAATGGTCTTCACTGAACTCAAAGATTTGAGATGTTCAGCAAGTGGAATGATGTGAGGATGTTTCAAAATGTTAAGCAATATGTATTTGGTGTGCATGTGTATCTGAGTATGTGTGTTCTTATGTACAATACTCAATAGATATAAGATTATATCAAAGACACTTTATTGGATAAAAGTGAGCATTATTTTGCCAATAGTTCCAGAAGCTAATATACTCTTGGGAAGAGTTTGAAGGTCTGAAGGTCTATTCAAAGAACTGCTAGAGAGGGAGAGAGCACCTTCTTTTAGGGGAAAATAAAAAATAAAATCAGTGTCTTTTAGAATATGTTTTTAATTACACTTAATTGAGCAAGGGTTTGAAAGTTACATGGAATAAAGGAAGCACCCTCACTGAATTGTAAGGAAGCACCCTGACTCACTGACCCCTAGCCTCAGATTCTTCTTTGGTTGGGGATATTATTTGGAACCCTGATAGAAGGGGGGAAACGGCGCCTGTTCAACTATGACATGAAGCCATAAAAGTCCTATGGAACTAGTGAAGATTCATGAATAAAATTTTAAATTGATTGTATAAATCAAACTCTAAACAGTTAGATTAGATTAGATTTATTGGATTTATATGCCGCCCCTCTCCGAAAACTCGGGGCGGCTCACAACAATAATAAAAAACAGTACACAATAACAAATCCAATGCCCACCAATCTAATTACAATTTAAAATTAGTAATTTCATAAAACAATCCCAATATATATAAAAAACAGGCACACAGTCAATCAATCAACAAAACAGCATGGGCAAGGGGGAGGTGTTTTAGTTCCCCTATGCCTGACGGCAGAGGTGGGTCTTAAGGAGTTTACGAAAGGCAGAGAGTTAACATTTCTCCATACAGTTTCATATGTAACATAATATAATAATCACATTAAATCCATTTTCATCTTCTCTAATTGTTAAGTATCATTTAAGTACCTTAAAAGCTAAGAGTAGATTATACTCATAATAAAAATTGATATCACCATTGTTAATTCATTCTATAATATAGTATCCATTTACAGTATATAAGCAGAACAAAAAGTGCATCATTCTTAATTAATTATATTGTAAACAATTGTTATTTTTATCACAATAAACTATGATAGTAATAAAAAGAAAGAAAAACAAGATCAGAGCAAGTACTAGAAAAACTAAAAAGAAAATTTATTCTAAAATTTCAACCCTCCTTATCCACTTCCTTTTCATTTCTCAGTTACTTCTTTTTTATATTTGTATTGTCTCTATCCACATTTCTTTATTTCCTTTCCTTTCTTTCTTTTACCTTTGTAATCAAAACTTCTTTCCTTGCATTTTTTCTCTTTCCTGTCTGCTTGATGTGTATATCTAGTTTTTCCCATGTCTTTTACATCTTGAAACATCTCAAAATCCCCATCCATGATCTGAACATAGTTACTTTTAATATCATTTTCTTTTTTGTCACTGGGAACCACAATGGAATCATTTAGAATATCCCTATTTTCATCCTCATAACTGGTATCATTATAAGGCTTATTATAATCATCATCATAATCATTAATCAATTTTTCATAGTCCATATCTTTTCCCTTTTTGTCATTTTTGATTTCATCAGTTTTCTTTTATTTTTCTATTGTCTTCTCCATTTTTTCTACTTGCATTTTCATCTTTCCATATTCATGAACTTTCATTCCAAAAGCTCTTCTAAGATCATTAAGGTGTTCTCTAAAAATGTCAATAAATTCTTCAAAATCAATTCCCTCCATAGCTTTAAAGTTGCAGATACGAAGTCCAAAATAAAAAAATAAAACTTGTTATTCAACAGTCAGTCCAGTTCCAGTTCGTTTCAGAAGTATCGTCAATCCTTGGTCGCTACATTCTCCCAGCCTGTCCAACTCCTAACAATAATGTGTTCCACAGCCTTTTAGGCTTTTTAAATTTTCTTTTTAATAACAAAGGATCCAAATTCTTCTAGTCCTTTTAAAGTCAATATCTGCTCAACTTCCTTTTTTTCTAGCTCTGTCCAATTATTTCTTCCAAATAATAGTGAATTTAAGTCTATTTTTAATAAACTCCAATTTTTATGTTTCAGATCATTCAAAGCCACTGGCAGGGCAAACATATATAAGATATTCCAATCAAAGCAATAACTCATCCAACCGCTAGATGGGATCTTTTGTTCCAGTCTCCTAGCATTACCTTTCTTGTTCACATTTTAATATATCAACTCCAGTTTTTAAATTACTTCCTCCCTGTTTTTTCAAGCAAATTTCTCATATATTCCAATATGGTGCAAAATCTTTAGTAGTAGGGCTTTAATTACGTATTTTTTTCTTCTTGTTTGTCCCTTGTATTCTCATATTAAAATGGACGCTCCTTGATTTCCGTCATTGTTGTTCCCCTTAAAACCTTTAAGATATTTCTTTTACCTTTTTATTCTTGCCTTCATTCTTCACACTTCCAGCATCTATCATCAAGTTTCCCTTCCCAGATGACACCCAACTCACAGTTCAAATCCTTTTGATTGTGGCCTCCGCAGCAAGAGACGACATGAAAGTCGTCTCCTGTCATCGCCAGCCGAGGAGACTGTTCTGGTTCCTAGGGGGGCAGGGTTGCCAGGCACCCCCAGCCCACCGGTGATGCTCCTCTTCTTCACCATCCCTTTAGGGTGGTTCTGACCTGGTTTTGAATGAACCAGGTCTCATAACGACATGGGTTTCGGTGGTTTCCTTATGGAATGAGCAGAAATTCTGTAGTGCCATGGGGTTTGGCACTCCTCATGTATAGTTGTCTTGGTGTGCAATGTTCTGTAGCATCGTTTTGAGGGTACGAGTTGAAACAGGATTTATCTCCAGGATGTCAGGAATCAGTAAATATTTTCACAGTCCTCTTTTTGACTTGTGCATTAAACAGAAGGCAGGTTGACAGTAATTTTTTTTTCTACAATTCTGATTATCCTCTGAAATCTGTGTCTGTCTTGTTGGGTTACATAATTGAACCAGACAGTTATGGAGGGGCCAATGACAGACTCAAATTTATTTATTGATTGATTGATTTATTGAATAGATTTATGTGCCGCCCCTCTCAGTGATTTCTCTGTAGAACTGTATCAGCAGCTCTTTAAGTTTTCTTGTCAAGGTTTTTTTTATGAAATGGTTTCCCATTGCTTCCTTCCTAAGGTTCTGAAATAGGGCCATGAAAACTGTAGGAAATTGAGCATGATTGAATGGGAAGAAAAACAAAACAGTAGAAAACAACTCCAAAGGTTCAAATGCAAAGAAATTAATGAATCAAAATTGAATGGCTGGCCTAACGTCACCCAGCTTTAATCCTTTCATTCTAACACTGGACTAGAACTCACAGTCTCCCATTTCATAGCCTGATGCCTTAACCATTAAACCAAAGTAGCTCTTCTTTTTCCTTTTAGTACAAATGCAAATCTTGCTTTTTTGTCCCTGTTACATGTTTGGACCTTTGACTTGTACTGGAGGATAAATTTCTTGCATTCGAACCCAACTGACATTCTGAATAGTTCTTTCCTTTTTGTCCTGTGATCAATGGAACTCTTATTGCTAACTTGGCTGACCCTTGGATTCTCATTTTCACTCAGTCCTGTAATTGCTTTCTTAAAAGGAAGGCTTGCTCTATCAAAATCTCATCTCTCTTTTATATGTAGGATTTTGTCATCAGGAGCAGCAAATGACATTTTGATGACTCATATGTTAAAAAAAAAAATTTATTTCTGTATTTTCAATTTTTATGTACTTAAATAATAATTGGGTTAAACAATTACAAATAGATGACAACTATAGATGGTCAAAATGATATACTTTTTCTTCCTTGTTGATTTTTTTCTACTTTAAAAAAACACTTTCAAGATTGTTGTTTTTTGACAATGCATGTATTTTAACCATTTTTTTCTTTTCATTTTTTGTAATTAAAAACAGTAAAAGCAACACAAAAATAAATAAAGTATTTCAATTTTGATTATATGGTCCTATATTGAAAATTTTGATTATATTGTCCTATATTGAAAAAATTGAACGGGTCCAAAGACGGGCTACAAGAATGGTGGAAGGTCTGAAGCATAAAACGTATCAGGAAAGACTTAATGAACTCAATCTGTATAGTCTGGAGGACAGAAGGAAAAGGGGGGACATGATCGAAACATTTAAATATGTTAAAGGGTTAAATAAGGTTCAGGAGGGAAGTGTTTTTAATACCCTGTTTCCCCAAAAATAAGACGTACCCCGAAAGTAAGGCATGTCAGAGGTTTTGCAGAATTTGCTAATATAAGGCACCCCCCGAAAATAAGGCGTAGTCAAGTTTACATACGGTACGGTGGAAAAACAAACGGTACCATTCAAAGCTGTTCATAGAAGTACCGTAATAATGTGTCCCCTGCTGGCCCCTTCCATCGCTTTGTACCGTCCAGTACAGCAGACACAGTCTGCTACTGTCTCACCGCCATTACAGTCTCCACTACAGTGCGTAGACTGTAGTTCCTCTGGTGGCCGGAAGCTGCAATAGCGGGAATATACTGTTGTACCATATAAGTGCCGTAGTTTGTGTGTATTGGTGCCATACTGACAGGTACCGTACCGTAATCAGTGTACCATACGATACACTTTCTTTGGGGGTGTCAGCTTTTCTGCCTGTGAATTTGTCTTATTTGAGAAATATAAGGCACCCCCCGAAAATAAGACGTAGCACAACTTTTGGAGCAAACATTAATATAAGACAGTGTCTTATTTTCAGGGAAACACGGTAGGAAAGTGAACACAAGAACAAGGGGACACAATCTGAAGTTAGTTGGGGGAAAGATCAAAAACAATGTGAGGAAATATTATTTTACTGAAAGAGTAGTAGATCCTTGGAACAAACTTCCAGCAGACGTGGTTGGTAACTCCACAGTAACTGAATTTAAACATGCCTGGGATAAACATATATCCATTGTAAGATAAAATACAGGAAATAGTATAAGGGCAGACTAGATGGACCATGAGGTCTTTTTCTGCTGTCAGTCTTCTATGTTTCTATGTTGCAAAAGGAAAAATAACCCTGAATAATCCTATCATCATATGCTGTCTTGGTGACTTTCTTGCAGGTATAACTTGCAGGTTAACAGGGTATCAAAAATTCAGAATGCCACAACAGGAAGAATATAAACTAGTTCATGGGGTAAAATCCATAATATTACATTTGACGGACAGTAATATCGCTGGCTCAAAACACTGTGAGATGACATAATTGCTTTTCTGATATAACTCTGAAGATGGAGCTGATCTCATGTGTACCAGAAGAATAGTATAAAAATGAATGCTAATCATCCTGGAAGGTTGTGATCTTCTTTGTAGTATTTCACAATTGTCAATACCAGGTAAGAGCATCAAAACATCATGTTATACTCATTAGACAAAGTAATTTGGCTTCCTATATGGTACACTGATGGAAAAGAGGGGCAGAATGAGAGTGATGACTTTATATATGCTTTTAGGCCAATATATATCAATGAATAATTGACTTGCCATAATATGCAATTACAGCAAAACATTCACCATTATAGAAAAGCTCTTACATTAAAAAGCCTGTACCTTCTTGAATGATGTATCACGTTACTTCAGATGCCATGTCTTTGCAGCTTGTTGCACTATTTTGCTGATGATACCAGTTATCAACAATTTGTGTCTTGAATTCTTTGCGAGCCTGGGTTATCATGAATGCAGGGCTGATGAATGATGGATGAGGAAGAGCTTGAAATTTAATTCAGTATATAAGTAATATGCTTTGCTTATCAGACTTTTAGGACTTCTTATTCGGTGACATGGCAAGAGTTCTCATAGCTTTTCATTGTAAATATTGCTAAAGTAAGAACTAATAGTGCACTTCCTTGAACCTCAATTAAAATGGAATTCTGGAAGATCTATGGAAAATATACCTAGATCTATTACTAGAATAGAATAGAATAGAATTTTTATTGGCCAAGTGTGATTGGACACACAAGGAATTTGTCTTGGTGCATATGCTCTCAGCGTACATAAAATAAAATATACATTTGTCAAGAATCATGTGGTGCAACACTTAATGATTGTCATAGGGGTCAAATAAGCAATGAAGAAGCAATATTAATAAAAATCTTAGGATATACGCAACAAGTTACAGTCATACAGTCAACATGGGAGGAATGGGTGATAGGAATGATGAGAAAAACTAGTAGAATAGAAGTGCAGATTTAGTAGAAAGTCTGACAGTGTTGAGAGAATTATTTGTTTAGTAGAGTGATGGCGTTCGGAAAAAAAACTGTTCTTGTGTCTAGTTGTCTTGGTGTGCAGTCCTCTGTAGAGACGTTTTGAGGGTAGGAGTTGAAACAATTTGTGTCCAGGATGTGTCAGTAAATATTTTCCCCGCCCTCTTTTGACTCGTGCAGTATACAGGTCCTCAATGGAAGGCAGGTTGGCAGCAATTGTTTTTTCTGCAGTTCTGATTATTCTCTGAAGTCTGTGTCGGTCCTGTTGGGTTGCAGCACCAAACCAAACAGTTATAGCGGTGCAGATGACAGACTCAATGATTCCTCTGTAGAACTGTATCAGCAGCTTCTTGGGCAGTTTGAGCTTCCTGAGCTGGCGCAGAAAGAACATTCTTTGTTGTGCTTTTTTGATGATGTTTTTGATGTTAGGTGGCCATTTTAGGTCTTGAGATATGATAGAACCTAGAAATTTGAAGGTCTCTACTGTTGATACTGTGTTGTTAGTATTGTGAGAGGTGGAAGGGTGGAAGGGTTTCTCTTAAAGTCTACCACCATTTCTACGGTTTTGAGTGTGTTCAGTTCTAGGTTGTTCTGGTCACACCACAAGGATAGTTGTTCAACTTCCCATCATTGAATTCCATTTTAGCCTGTAACAAGACTCTAAACAACCTGAAAAGAGAGAGATGGGTATTGGGTTTTTGCTTTTTTGGGGGGAGGGGGCATTTATTACTAATTCTTCAAATAGTTTTTTGTGTAACTGTGATTATGTTTTCATGAACAATGTTGATCAGAAAATTGTCAGAGAAAAATATCTTAATCCCATGGAATACAAAGGATAAATACTCCTCTAAGAGCTTTCATTTGAATAGATAGGAGCTCCTAAAGAGAATGAGACACAAAGAAGTATCTTTTTATAGGCTTTCTGAATATCTGCTCTGCAGACAACCAGATTGGAGTTATTGTGTTTGTAACTGAGGGAGTACTTGATATTGCTGCTCTTGTACTGATCTCCCTGTTTCCCAATGGCATCCTTATCTGAATTGCTGGATTCCATTACTGGATTGTTTGGGAGTTTTAACTGCCACCTAATGGCATTGAGTCTAGGAGGTTCATGAGTTTCAGTAATGGGCTACAACCGGTACAATTGGGATCACTGATTAGTTAGTAAAAATGATGATGGGTGCTCAGGTATGAGCCCCTGATGCATCCCTAACATGCCCCCACATAAAATTTGGCTGCTGTGCATGCACAGCAATTAAAATCTCATGTGAGGATATTCACATGCATGAGATTTTGCCAATTTTTGGGGCTTATAAAAAATCAGCAAAATTTGCCAAAATTTCATGCGTGCAAGCATCCGTGTGCAAAATTTCACTTCTATGCACTTGCTCAGAAGCCAAATCTCGCATTGGGGGCATGCTGGGAGAATACCGGTAGCATCAGTGGCAGGCAGCCCCTCAGTGATGAGCTTGTGACATTCTTGGCTACTGTAGATCTGTTCTGCCGGCGTGTTTCAACCGCCCGTAATTACAGGGAAATTAGTCCAGGAAGACACACACCACATGATAAAAGGAAAACCCAAAAGTTTTTATAAACAGAAAAACAGAAACAGCTCCCTTTTTAAATGTCAAAGGGATTTTTTGGTACACACAAGGCACAGGTGAAATGCAATCCAATTGCTCACCCAATAACTGAGAAATTGAGTCCAATTCTAAAGTCTAGAGAGTCCACACACACAATCCTGAACAGCAAAAAAATCACGATCTTGATGAAACAATGAATCAGATAAACTGCCATGAGGCTAACACACCAAGCTGCACTTTTATCTGTAGCACTAATTACAGCAGCGCCCCCAACCACAGGTGGCCTCATTTTCTCTTGTAATAATCCTTCAGTTGTTGTCTCCTATGCATCACTCTACGCATGTGTGGATGTGTCATTAATTCTTGTTCAGAATCCAGGTATGATACAGATGATTGATCTCCTCCTGGGCTGTCTGCCAAACTCCCCTCTTCCCTGTCACCCATGCTTCCTTGGTCAGAGGAGACAGATTCTACTGGAAGCAAAACAGGCCTGCAGCATGTGGATGTCTCCCCCACCTCCACCTCCACATTGCTTTGGGCAGGAGCTGGGCCACAACAAGATCTAGCTCAGTCATTGGTGGGCCAACACATATATGCAGACATACACCAAACCTGTTGATATGTGATACAGTAATGAAGAACATTAATAGTTTATTATAATGGAGAAATCACTCTTTGATTGCTTTCTTACTTACAGGAAGTAACATCTTCTTCCCATTGGGAAAGAGAGAGAGAGAGAGGCTAGTAAAGAGGCCTGTTCCAGGTGACTAATGGACTCAGTGGGAATCCATATAATTATATTTTCCCTGGCAATCTCACAAGTGCCTTGCCCAAGGCCCTAGTCACTCTTTGGAATAGTGAGTGGCTGGGATTTGAACTCTATGTTACCTTCGTTAGTAGAGTGATATGGAGGACTCTAGGACATGAAGAACCAGGAAATATGACTGCAGAGCATTCAAAGAAGACCTGGTATGCATCTCCGGTAAATAAATACAGGTAAGAATCTATTTTGGGGATTGTCTTGTGTTAATAAGGGTATTCATCTGATTGCATCTTATAATGGTTATCTAGTGTCCACTTAGAATGATGAGAGTGACTAAATTAGTAGACCACCAAATGCTTTGGACATAGTATACTTAGACAAGGCATTTGACAAAGTAGACCACGACCTACTTCTTAGTAAATTAGAAAAATGTTGGATAGACAGTATCACCACTAGATGGATTTGTAACTGGCTGACAAGCTTTTCATATGTCTATAATAATTCTAAACTTATTATCACTCGTATCCTGCACATAAAATTATGTTATTTGGTTGCTTAAGCAAGCTAGGTTTTGACTACAACATCACTCAAGCTGTAGTAACCTCAAGGCTTGACTATTGCAATATGCTCTACATGGGATTGGCCTCAGGTTCAATCAGAAGCATCAGTTACTCCAGAATGTAACAGCAGAGGCTATGATGTATGTGCTTTGGTATGCCTACATGATATCTGAGTGCTTCATTGATTTCCACTATGCTTCTGTGTGCAATTCAAGGTGCTAATTATTATCAATAAAGTCTACCCAGCCAGAGTATGAAAAGATAATTGGTGCACACCCAATCTCTTTAATTAAACATGTCTTCTGTCAGCAACTGTGCTTTCCTTTCAGGATTAGTCCTCTCCTAAAACCAATGTGTCTTCCACCTGGTGGCACTCCATAAAACTTTGAAGACATGGTTGTCTCCTATGCCTTGGTTGAAAAGGATGAGTATCCTTATTGTACTGTAGATGCTTGTTATGTTTGCTTTTGTTTGTATATTGTGCCCAATTTTATCTTGCTTTATTGTGAACTTCACCAAATCCACAAGGTTGATAGAAGTTCATCTACATGCTCATCTGTTAATCTTTGTGGCATATGGAAGATTACATTTGGGGATTTAAGAAGATTAAATGGTGAAAAACATAAATTAATGAAGTAAAATAAAAATAGATTGTGTTGTATATTGTTAAAACTAAAAGGAAGGAAAGGATATAAGTGATCTGATTTAAGACAGTCTGACCTTCTGGAGTGGAATTGATGAATATAAATATGAAAGTGAAAGTTCAGGTTTAATTATAAGTGAAAGAATTAATATGTCAGCAAGTATAAATTCCTATCATCCAGATTGCTATGGGAACATATGAAAATATGGACTAACAAATTTATTTGGAGATGTTAATATTTCTCTCTATGAGGGAGGGAGAGAGAGAGACAGAGAGACAGAGATAAAGGAAGGAAGGAAGGAAAGAAGGAAGGAAAGAAAGAAAGAAAGAAAAAAGAAAGAAAGAAAGAAAGAAAGAAAGGAGGAAGGAAGGAAGGAGGAAGGAAAGAAAGATATATAGAAAGAAAGAAAGAAAGAAAAAGAAAACTAATGAACACCTAAAGGAAAGAAATAAAGGATATTATATTACTTATAAATTTAACCCAGTTTCAAAGGCGTAATATAACATTGATCAGTTTTTCCTTTGCATTGAAAAAGAGTAAGTTCATAAATAGAAAGTGAGCACATATTGATTGTAAACCTGAGGTTGCACTGTCTTTCCAATATTGAAGAGTAATCTATCTTGTTTGACCCCCATGTCAGAATTTCATTCAGGGCACAACAATTTATGTTTTTGAAACTCAATCAGCATTTAGGAGCTAAGAGCATAGGGTTCAGATAGATATGTTGCTTTTATTGCCAATACAAGATCAACTACCACAGAATACAGCAATACAGCCAACTGTATATAAGAGCTCCAGGGTTTAAATTTATGTCTCATTCTTTCACACTTATATGGTTTGTCACTCATTTTTTCAGCCTTGGATATGGAGGACACGGCTCTGTTTTGATAAAGTCTGCTTTTATTTTTTTCTTCCAGACGTGGCAACATCAGCCTTCATATTTCTTCTATGTTTTCAGTTTTATTTACTGCTTGGAATGTCACTGTGTACATTGGGAATGTACACTGTGTACACTAGGAATCTCTTTAATTGTTTGATGGTCGAAGTTTACAAATGATCCTATTCCCCACCATTTTGGATAGTTTTACTATCTCTATTACTAAGGTATTTGTTCTGTCAAGCTCTCTGGTAGAATCCTCCTGAAAATTCACAGATATAAATTTCAGACACACATACACACGTTTGAAAATTCAAAACAATGTTCTTTATACTGAAAATTCAAATAAACTAAGCACTCTTTTTGTATAGCAAAGAGCACTTGTCTCCAAACACACTGGTAATTTGTACAAGTCCCTTATCAGTTCTGTGATACTTAGCTTGCAGCTGTGAGGCAATTCACAGTCCTTCTTCTTTCAAAAAGTGAAACACACTTTGCTCTGGTTTAGTTTCAAAGCAGGGAAAAATCAGCACACAAAGGTCAAAGTCAGCAAGGCAGGCACGAAACACAACGATCAGATAATCCTCCACAATGGCCAAACCAAATGCGTGTGTTTACTCTTCGATTAGAAAGAAAAAACCCAAAAGATAAAATCCAACTCGAAAACCAAGGAATCTATGAAATCCCTTGCAAAACATGTGCAGCCACATACATTGGACAAACTAATCAAAGAGTAAATGCACGCATTGCAGAACATAAGAATGCAGTCAAAAAAGAAGAAAAAAATTCCTCCCTTGTCCAGCACATTAAAAAAACAGGGCACGAAATTGAGTTTGAAAAAACTAAATTTCCAAAAGAGAAAATGTATACAGAAGAATAATTATGGAAGCCATAGAGATAGAAAAGCACCCCCTCAGCATGAACAGACGAAATGACACGTCCCGCCTACCAGAGATTTGGAAACCAGCCTTAAACAAAAAAACATATCATAATCATCACCATGTCAACATCACTGTCCAATATATGTGGCTGGGCAGTTTTTACACGGTATTTGATATCAAATATATATAAGGAAGTTTATCAAATACCGTGTAAAACTGCCCAGCCACATATATTGGACAAACAAACAGGAGAGTAAATGCACGTGTTGCAGAACATAAGAATGCATTAAAGAAAAAAGAAAAAACCTCCTCCCTTTTCCAACACTTCAAAACCACAGGACATGAAATTGATTTTGACAGTACCAAATTAATTTCCAAAACAGAACACTACAGCAAAAGAATAATCATGGAAGCTATCGAGATAGAAAAACATCCCCAAAATATGAACAAGCGGGATGATACCTCTCGCTTACCAGACATCTGGAAACCAGCCCTCAAACATATCCCAGCCACAGAAACCAGACTCAGGACACACATTGTAAAGCAATCAAGCAGCCTGCAAGTTCTAACTACTCAGGACATCACGCCTAATCTACAACCATTAACTAATCAGCATACCTCAGCTACATCAACGACCCCAATTGTTACCCCTCTGACTCACCAGGAAGTTTCTACACAGCAGGCAATTGCTGAGCCATCACACCACACCCAGCCACCAGTATTTATAGAAGGAATGCAGCTAAGGTCTCGCAGTGTTCGCCTGAGAACAAGGACAGAAACACCAGCCTGAAGATGATGAGTGGGACCTCATCGAAACGTCGCCAGAAATTTCCAAATCCTACACGGGAAGAAACCCGAATATACCAAGACCGTCATATATATATATATATATATATATATATATATATATATATATATATATATATATATATATATATATATATAAGGTAATTGAAAACTGAGGTGGGGGAGAGGAAAAAAAGATAAAATATGGAGTAAATAGAGAAAAGGGGGGAGGCACATATTTCAAAATCTCTTTAGCACAGTAGAAGATAATAACGTTAAAACCTCAACTTTTTACTTTACACAATGGTATGTACTAGCTATTTATAGAAATCTTCTGTATTCCATACAAATCTTGGCACACACTGATCCACCAAGGCTGCCAGATATCTAAGGACAGAAGAATAACCATAGCACAAGAAAAGTGAGCACTCTGCAAAGCCAGAGCTGCAAATGCTGTAACAATGGTGCCCACATGACTTCCCGACATGTGACAAAACATTTTGTTCCTGTATAGGTCTTACCAGCCACCTGCGGACACATCGTGGACAGTGTTCCCTCTAATTTTTTTGGGGGGGGGGTGCGGAAAAGTATAGTGTCTTCAGGACTGGGCGTCACAGAATAAATAAATAAATAAATAAATAAATAAATAAATAAATAAATAAATAAATAAATAAATAAATAAATGAATGAATGAATGAATGAATGAATGAATGAATGAATGAATAAACAAACAAACAAACAAACAAACAAACAAACAAAAAACCCACCCTGTTTTGCCTCAGAGAATTTCAAAATAAAATACTGTACTGTGTGTCTATAACAGTGAGCTCATAATAGGGCAACTCTATCAATATCAAAATGCCATTTAAATAGTTGAGCTAGCTTCAAACTAGATTTTGATTTTCTTTCTCTCTTCCTTACTCCCATTCTTTTTCTTTTTCTTTTCCTTCCTCTCTTTTTTCTATCTGTTTCTCTCTCTTCCTCTCTTCCTCTCTCTCTCCTTCTCTCTCACTCTTTCCCTCTCAGCTTCTGGGCAGGTTTGGAAAACTCTGAGTTGATGATGATTTTTAAGTGAGCGATTGCTCACTGCTCAGCTTAGAGGGAACTATGATCGTGGACAGTCCACAATCTGTTAGATGTCAAGGTCCCCTTTGAACACAAAGGACAAACATCGTTGGATAATACTGGGTGGATACTTAGTTAAAATATCATGTTATGTTTGTGCCAGGGTTGTTACAAATATTGTTGCTCACAACTTAATAATTTATTTAATTTATTTATTTATTTATTTTGTCAAACAATTATAGGGTGGTAATTTGTACAAAACATTAGATAAGTAATGATAAAAAGTAACAAAAGATGACAATAGGATAGGGACGGTGGGCACAGTGGTTCGCTTATGCACGCCCCTTACAGACAGACCTCTTAGAAAGGGAGAGAGGTCAATTGTAAATAGTCTAAGGCTAAAGGTTTTGGGGTTAGGAGTAATATACCAGGTCTATACAACTTGCAAATGGGAATTATTTTAACTGCAGGCCACAAAGGCACAACTGATGTGCCAGTCAATTATTTGATGGCTACTATGAGGCCAAAACAGTGGAGTTGGTGAGATCTGGAGGCTTGGAGGTGTTTTTTTAATTATATAAAATTTATTTGCAACATTTATAATAATATTTTTTGTTCATGCGCTTGGAAAAGATTCCTTTGGTCCCATGGAACTCTTAACTAGTTTTTAGTTAATTCAATTTACTTTAACTCTATCCCACATGAAGAAAACCCTCTTATTGATTCTTCTCACAGGTAGGAGTGATGATAATGATTTGATGAAGATTAGGAGAAACCTACCCCCAAAGGTTATCTATGATTTCACTAGCTTTTGATCTTACTGGCAGTATTTGGTGCCAAACTGCCATTTTTTAAAGCAATTTTTGATCATTCACTGGTCTTCCTCCTTTTCTCCCTTCCTCCTTTTTCTTTCTGTTGTAGATTTTTTTTTAATTAAAGGGAATCACAAAATGAGATTTAATAAAACAAATCAAGAGAAGTGTATGAGATTACAAAACTCATAAAAGCCAGAAACTGGAAGATTGACCTTTACTTAGTGTTGACACATTGAATCTTTACACTAGACCAAGTTATAACTTTAAGTACTCGTACATAAGTAACAAGTTCCTTCATCAAAAATGTCCTGTCTCAAGTCCCAGTTTTAATGGATATCCCTGTTCAACTTCAATTGTTTGGTAGATGAATTTTAGCAAAATACTACTTTCTTTCTTTCTTTCTTTCTTTCTTTCTTTCTTTCTTCCTTCCTTCCTTCCTTCATTCATTCATTCATTTATTTATTGGATTTGTATGCCGCCCCTCTCTGGAGACACTAGTATGTTACCTATATCCACTAGAAGTTAAAAACAAACAAACAAACAAACAAACAAACAAACAAACAAACAAACAAACAGATGCTTGGTTCTAGCCTTAGAAAATCATTCATTTTTGTTTTATAAATGATTATCAATGGTAAATTCTGTAATTCCCATTTCACCATTCTCATTTATTTGTTTTTATTTAGATTCTATTCTCTAATCCATCTGTTTCACCAGGGAAATCCTGTTTCAACCTGAACATTTATGTTGGATTAGAATTGTTTATATATTTGTACATCTATAAACAGAGAATTTAAAATCATGTATTGACACTTGGGACAAAGTACAATAAATAATGTACACATAGCTCACAAATTATTTGGGTGAACTTTGCCCATTAGGTCATAGGGTTAGCAGATTCTTCAAAATACATGTCTGAATATGGTCCACCATGTACCTATACCAACTCGCACACTTTCAGCAGAATGTCAGGGGGAATTGTTGGCATGGGTGTCAAGATAAAGGAGTGTTTATGCATATGTTTTTGGAATGCCTGATAGTGCAGGAATTTTGGCAAAAAGGGAAAGAGGATATCAATAGAATTTAGAGAACTAAAAAAAGCAGCAATAGAAAGCGCTCAGGCAGTAATAGTTTTGGGTTGGAAGGATGCGACAAAACGGACAATACAAAAAAAACAGGGAAGGCTTCTTGAGCAGGGGTCACACAGCCATTTCCTTTCATGGTTATAGAAAGGATCCCTCACTCAAGGATGTGTTAACCTGGAGCCAGCCTTGTGTCACCTCTCTGCTGGCCGAAACCAGCCAGGTAGTGCACAGGTTCAACAGACAAATGGAGGAATTCATCACTCTCACTGCCTTGTCCATTTCCTCAGGAGTCACAGTTTCAAATTCATCCCACACAATGGGACTAAGACCCACCCCTGTCATCTTAGTCGAAATTGCCCAATCAGAGTCCAGGTCCATCTGAATAGGAGTGACTTTATCTGACAGAAATTGCACAATTTCCTCAGCTGTACCCTGCAAGGGCTCATCCATTCCCTCTACATTGAGGGGGGAAAGGGCAGTTGGGCACGAATCAGCAATGCAATTCATTGTGGGAAAATGTTAGCATTTTGCCATCCGTATTGCTACATAAGTCCCAATAAAGGCTCTCAGAAGTATTTGGTCAGATTCAGAGTTTCTGGTCCTACAGCATTACTCTAGATGTCTCTTCTGGCATTTCATCTCCTGGAGCTCCTCAGTAAACCATGGAGCTTTCCTGGATCCACTGCCACAGAGAGATCGCAAAGATGCAATCTGGTCCAGTGCCCCAAACGCTGCCCTATTCCAGGCAGCTACTAGGGACTCAGCCAGCTTGTGGACAAAGGAGTCAGGTATATGTGCATGGATGCTTTGATTTGAAGGTATCCATGCATATATATATATACATATACAGGTAGGTAGGTGTTGTGGTTCAGCCTGAGGCTGCTCAGGGACCAGCTGTGTCTCTGCTGGCTCCATGCCCGGAGGAGAATGACAGCGAAGAGGAGGGGGCTGAGCAGTCGGACGGGGGAGGGGACAGCCAGGAATGGGATGAGGATGAACAGCATGAGAGCCCGGGGGGGGGCTCTCCCCAGCCAGTAGCTTGGAATCATTAGGTGATGATGCACAAGCTGTCATTGACATGCGACAGAGACGGTCAGAGCAAAGAAAGCAGCAGTTAAAGAAATATTACCAACATTTAATGAGAAACAGCTGGGCTGGGGTGTGGTCCTCATCAGCAGGGTTTAAAAGGCAGGCAAGCCCTTGAAGCCATGTGGAGTGTTATCAATTGGAGTTGCGGTGACCTGCTTTGATTCTCAGCGTCTCTGTTCCTGGCTTGTGGCCCAGCAGCTTTGGAAAATCCGTGGGAGGTGTAGGTCTGCTATCTACAGCCTTGGCTTGGCAGCAAGAATTCTGTATTGCTGCATGGATCTTTGGCCTTCGTGGATATATCTGAAGATACAGCATTTTCCTGTTTGTAAGGACATTTTCTGTTACCTGTGTTTTTCTTGAATTTTATAAAACTGCCTTTGCCTTTTACCAGTGTGTCTGGCTTCTCTTTTTGGGTTGGTATTGGCTTCTGGAGTGACCCAGACAGAACAGTATTCCATGGGATTAAGATATTTTTCTCTGACAATTTTCTGATCTACATTGTTCATGAAAACATAATCACAGTTACACAAAAAAAACTATTGGTATTGGCTTCTGGAGTGAATCAGACAGAACAGTAGGTAAATAAGAGAGTGGTTGATAGATAATTTGATAGTAAAATATTTTGCTAAAATTTTGCCTTGACTGTATAGACCTCTATGAAGAGTTTTGAGATGGGTGCTATAAATTTCTAGAACAAAATGGAGTTAATTAATCTGATTAACTATTTTTTCATCCACTTCCTTTCCCTCTTCCTCTTTACCTCCATGTGTACATGTGAAAATGAGACTTTGTCTGAACTAACCTGCAAAAGCCATTATCGTTCTTCTACATACAGTAGAACCTCTGGTCACAACCATGATTTGTTCCATAACATTTGGTCGCAAACAGATTTGGTCATGACCTGAACCTAATTTTGGAGGTTTGGCACTTTAAAAAATGGTGCGGAAGGAGAAATCAGCCACACAAAAAAATCCTCATTATTATTTTTGGTTGGAACCCGATTTGGTCATGGTCAGAAGCATTTGTGACAAGAGGTTCTACTGTATGTTTCCATGTGATAAAACACTTACATACTCTTTTGAAACAATAATAAGTTCAAGGAAGGTAAACATCAAGATTGCAATCTACCATTATGGAGAAAAAAAGTATCATAATAGAAAGATGGCTAAGAGGAATGACAATACAAAATAAAAACTTCTACAGTTCAGGATAGGCTTGCCCAAACAACTACACAACAAGTATACATATATTGAACATTATTAGAGCTCAACTTCCTACTAGATATTATTTTCAGATCACAATATGATCTTACCTTTTATTTCAATTTCTGTGATCAATAATGTTTCATAGGGACCTGTAATTTTAATTTTAAATAGAGTGCATTATTAGAAACCATGGGGTAGGAAGTAGGAAAGAAAAATAAACATTGTCACAAAACTTCTCCCTGATATTCTAGATTTCCAAAAATAATTCACTCATCTATATCTTTTCTTGAAGTCCACTGCCAATAGACATAGCATCAAATGCTATTATGACAGTAAAAGATGATAAAATATATACCAAGTAGAGATTAGGCTATAATTTATATAACAACTCATGATGACACAGGTCATATGAAATGAGATTTTACAAGGTCAAGAGGAGAGGCTAGACAAAGACTGGAAATTAGTACTCAGAATTATATTTCCCAAAATCATGATAAATGTTTCTGACATAACTAGGCACATAAGAAATGTAGGACAGAACATAAAATGAATACTTGGGGAACTTTAAATATAGGATATGAAGAATCATCAACTAAATGTTCTTTCTAACATCCGGTGTGTCATAGAATAATTTAGAAATGTTTTAAAATGTCATCTAGTCATCCTCTAAGTTTGCTGATGAAAGTTTCCAGCTCATACATAAATGCATG
Source organism: Erythrolamprus reginae (assembly GCF_031021105.1). Classification (NCBI taxonomy): domain Eukaryota; kingdom Metazoa; phylum Chordata; class Lepidosauria; order Squamata; family Dipsadidae; genus Erythrolamprus; species Erythrolamprus reginae. Next base: position 96,643,689 of record NC_091954.1, read on the forward strand.
TGTACACACACACACACACACACACACACACACACACACACAAGCATACATGGAAAGAGGGAGGGAGGGGAAAGAAAAAAAATGAGTTTTTGATGTATACCAGAAGACACACACCAATAAGATTAGAAAACTGACATTGGAGTAAATTTTATTTTATTTTTTTACTAATTTAATTCAATGTTTCTGCTGCTCCAAAATTCTAGAACAAATCTACACAGTGACAGGATCAAATTAAATGATTTTATCTGCCCTGGCACTACAGTTGATTCAAGTAAAACAGCCATTATTTTATTTGATCATGTTTTCTAAAATGTTTTGATTATTTTGGTACTACTTTTTGAGAGAGAATGTTTATCTGTGAATCACAGAGGTATATGGCATGTTTCTTTGAGGATGTCTTTACACTAATGCTATATTTAAAGAAAGATGCTATCCCACCTGCTGTTCTCTATGTAAACTATTCAAGGTTCTCTTAATTTCCCGAATGATAGACCTAGCCCAAGAATGACATTAAAAAAAATTCAGCCAAAATTCAATCTTTCATACAAGAAACAGTTGCCTGAAGCAAAGCCAAAATAACTGCTGAAATTGAATATTGCCATTACAAGGGCTGACAACTGTTTAGGATTTGAAACAGAATACAAGTATTAAACCCTTAATTTCTGTAAATATTTCATATGTTGATGAGAAATAGTTGTTCTACATTGTTGGAAGGAATATTGACTTTAAAAGCCTCTCAATGCTAATATGAACTAAAACAATTTTAATCTAGTTGCAGTTTAAATAGACTAGTTTGAAGGACAAAAGAGTTAATTTAATGATATTCCTTTTAGTTTAAGGAAAGTTTAATTTAAACACTTAATTAAAATAAAACAAGCAAACATTCATACCAAACTACTACAACCTTTGGCAAATGCAATTAAATTATATAATAGATTGTTACAAAATGATGGTTACGTTTTGCACCTACTTTTAACATTTTTCAAATGATGAAATATAGTTATTGAAATTGTATTTCCTTTTATTGTATTTATTGCATGATTCCAAATGGTTTTACCCCACTTTTCTAGTGCAAGGCATTTGAGTAGCTAACAATAAAAAGAAGAATAATTTGAGAATAACTGTCATATTTCAAAGTAAAAATAAACAGAAAACAAAACAAAGGAAAACAAAACAATAATGTCAGAATTCTGCTAAATTAAATCATCAAAAGCTTTGGGGAAAATCTAATATTTCCTTTTAATTTATATAAAGGTAGAGGACCTAGTTATCCAAGGGATTGTGAATGTCTTATAGTTTTCCCTCTCCTGTATGGTCAGGCAATGTGGATGTAGTTTAGGTTCCTAAATAGAAGAGATAGGAGGAAGAGCAGAACGTAGCAGAGAGCAGGACAGGGGGGGGGGGGGGAGAAAGGGAGGGAGGAAGGAAAGAAGGAAGGAAGGAAATATTGTTACCAATGGAGAGTGCAATAAAAAGGACATTACTAACATTTCTAAGTTCAGAAAAAGGAGAATCACAAGGGAAGTTTTCTAATTGATGATAATGGGAATATTAATGAATTTTTTGGTATTTTATTTATTTATTTATTTATTTATTTATTTATTTATTTATTTATTTATTTATTCAATTTTTTATGCCGCCCTTCTCCTTAGACTCAGGGCGGCTTACAACATGTTAGCAATAGCACTTCTTAACAGAGCCAGCCTATTGCCCCCACAATCCGGGTCCTCATTTTACCCACCTCGGAAGCATGGAAGGCTGAGTCAACCTTGAGCCGGTGATGAGATTTGAACCGCTAACCTTCAGATCCACAGTCAGCTTCAGTGGCCTGCAGTACAGCACTCTACCTGCTGCGCCACTCCGACTCAACTGAATGAATCAATTAATTGATTAAAATTGCTTTACATACAAAATGCACACTCCAGTAGTTATAAATTAATAATTTCCAGCTCCAACAAGACATAAATATGTTCACTAGTTTTATAGTTCTATTTACTCAAAGTATACCCACATCCATATTTCTCTTGGTGTCTTACTGATGATTGTACCTCAGCAGCAGATTTTAATTTGCAACTATTATTTCAATGTACATTTTGGGGTGTTACTGAAAACAGCTTGCATATGATGAAATTTGAAACTCATTTATGCACTATATGTCATCCAGAACTCTAATGATTTTTTTTACCTTTACAAGCAGTTCAATAGATGCCTTGAGGTTACATTGTCCTTCCAGGAGACTCAGAACTTTTGCTAAGATGAAAGTGCTAATGGTTATAAAATAAAACCTGAACGCAGCATTTATTTTTTAAAAAAAGTGATATCAGAGGGTTACAGTGATTCTAAATGAGATTGTATTAAGCAAAAATAGCAGCTGTCATTCCAGGCTGGCTATTAATATGATAACTAACTACTACTTTCCAAGAAAGAAGTGAGCTGTATACTAAACTTCATAAAATAGAACTAAAGGGAAATAGAGGATGGAATCTTTCTGATCTGTTTTGCTCAGAGACAAATGAGCTGAAGTATTTGTTTTATTATATTCCAAAGTTTGTTTGCAAAGAAGGAGAGGAAGTAAAAACAATTAAACATCTCTTCGGAGTATATCATTATTGATTAGTGGCAAAAAAAGCTAGGGCTTTTTACCTGCAATGTCTGTCTGTCTGTCTGTCTGTCTGTCTGTCTGTCTGTCTGTCTGTCTGTCTGTCTGTCTGTCTGTCTGTCTATCTACAGTATCTATCTATTTATCTATCATCTATCTATCTATCTATCTATCTATCTATCTATCTATCTATCTATCTATCTATCTACCGACCTATCTATCGACCTATCTATCGACCTATCTATCTATCTATCTATCTATCTATCTATCTATCTATCTATCTATCTATCTATCTATCTATCTATCTATCTACAGTATCTATCTATCTACAGTATCTATCTATCTATCTATCTACAGTATCTATCTATCTATCTATCTATCTATCTATCTATCTATCTATCTATCTATCTATCTATCTATCTATCTATCTATCTATGGCAAAGAATGCTCAGTAAGTTGCTTTGGAACACTGAAAAATGAATTGTTCTAATATATGTATGGAAATCTTAAACACGAAAACCAATGACATTACACTGGAATACCCCTGTGAGCATATCATATTTCAATTAATAATAGCTTTTTGTTTGTTTATCATACCGGGTTATCCTAAATAAGGACGATTGCAAATAAAACATTGTGAAGGTCAGTATGACTTTATCTGTAGTGCTTTATTTATTTATGTATAATACTAGTAGCTGAAACCAGACTGGCTAAATATAATAAATGTATTGATTAGTATGGACATAGAGACAAAAATTGTAATTGGTGAAAAATAAAACATTTATTGTGGGAAATTAAAAATGAAAACATCTTTTTAAAAAATAGTTGTTTTTGTCTACAGAAGTTTTTGTTTTATTTTTCAATTCCTGATGACATTTAGATTGATGTTAGATCAAAACTAATTTTAGGAACCAGGCACATTACATGCTCACTTATCCAAAACATTTTCAGTATTAGCACTTCTGTAGCACAAAGGTCAAAATATGTTGTTCCCTTTTTGGTCTATAATGTACTGGGAGGAAGAAATGAAGCCAAATCAAATTTCAAGCTTCAGGTATGTAGTACAAAATCATTTTGTTCTGGCACTATTACTGTATTACCCCTAGTTGGTTTTAAAGTGTGGGACGTGACAATCTGAAGATAATATATGTGACTTTGAAGTGCTCCAGTAAACTCAACAGCCTCTAAAATATAAGAAGAATAAAATAGGATTTGTATTTATATGAGAAGTACCAGAGAATGTCAGAGCTGTAGGCTGGGCTGGGAAATTATACACACACATCCTGGAAGAATGTAGTAGCAAAATACTGGAATATGATTTTGAAAAAAAAAGAAGACATGGTTGTGTTGGTGACCTTGACGAGTTAGTGCAGGCATTCACTATAATTGAAAGAGAATCTTCCTTTTAATGGATTAGTTTTGGAAAAACATTATAACAAAGGTCAAAAAGCGGTGAAGCTTATCTATGTTTCATCATTAATCAATCATGTCAATCAAAAGTAAGGATTTCCTTTAAATTGCTACAAGATTACTTTTGTTAAAAAAGATTACCATTTGATTGTTCTTGGCATTTCGTCTTCACTTTAATGAAAGATAATGTTTATGTGTGTGTGTGTACGCGCGTATGTGTGTCATATTTTGTATGTAACGTGCAACAGAAAAACAAACAGATAGATAGATAGATAGATAGATAGATAGATAGATAGATAGATGATAGATAGATAGATAGATATGAAAATTTCAATAAAATGTTCATTGGTTCATGTTCATTATTGGCAACTCTGATTTCCCATATTCAATACAGCTTACAAGTTCTTGAGGGAAATGTTCTACTGGTTTGCAGCAGAGGCGGAGTAACGACACAGACACAAGAGCTGGATTTAAAATGGGTCATTTTTATTAATTAAATTTGCATAATTTATTCATTAAATTAGCATAAATTTAACTATAACCCTAACAAGGACCCGCAGGGTCAAACAATTACTTCTGGGCGGAAAATGACATCAGAAAAACTTCCGGGGCAACTTATGGGCTCCATGCTGATCCAGGTTAAGGGCCCCGCCCTCACCAGGATCTCTGCCATGCACCTGCATGTGGGAGGTTTCGCCGTCTAACCCCTACAAGGGGAAAGAAATGGGCGGTACCCAAAGACAGATTTCCCCCCAATTGCTCAGGCCGTTAGCACCATGAGCCTTTGGAGAGAACCTGTCAATCATCCCCAAAGATGCCCAATAGAGAACACGCAGTTGCTAAACACCACCCAGTTTTACGCCCCTAACCTGCCTACCCAAATGACCAGAGGTAAGCCAATTAGCCTAAACAGGGTGCAAAGCACCCTCCAACCGCATGTCCGTCACCGCAGTGTGGAATAGGTGAAAAAACAGTCGCAGAAAATACCAAGACCGCCAAAAATTCCTATTCGGCCCCCCTAAGGGCGACCCACAGTGGCACATTGAAAGATAGGCAGGGCGGGTGGGTGTTCGCTCTGTCGTCGTCGGGGCGAAAAGGAGGCCCAAAGCCTGCACAGCCCTTTTTATAGGGCTGGCAGGCTCCGCCCCCGACGACGTCATCGGCTATGGCCGATGCTTCTAGAAATGGCCGAGATCTCGCGAGATCTCGCGAGATCTTGTCCCCCCAAGATGGCGGCTACGCTGGAGGGTCGTGTCTCCCTGGCCCTGCGGCAAATCCAGGCCGGGGAGTGAAGCACCCGCCAGGCATTCTTTAGACAGAAAAATCTTGGGCAGAATGGTAAAAAATCTAAATGCAGAAGAAGCAATTGAGCCATTTTAAAGTTTAGAAACATCAAGAGATATTCTAAATACAGAGAATTCCTCTTTGACTATGAGAAGAACACATCTGGAAAAGTTCAAGGTAGATTTCAGTGCAACCCTAATCTATTTGTTACAGGCAGTGAAGCACAAATGTGTCAGGAAGAAACACCATGGTAGCATCAATCATAGGCCTTGGGCTGAATTCCTTGGATTAAGGAGATAAAAAGGCACTTTATACTGACTCAAGTGTATTATATCAGATTATGTAAACTGCTGCCTCAACAGAGTAGTTTATATATATGATTATTTGCTTGTTTCTCATGTAGATTATTTTTTTTTCTAGTGAGACACCTAGAGGTTTTCTCTTTCATAAAACAATATTCATATTCTTAATGTAATGTATCCCGAAGGTAGAATTTTCTACTTTGGGACATCATCTTTTGATGGATTACAGTAACTTCATGAATTTTTCCCAGATTAACAGGTTTATTTTCTGATGTCATTCTTAGTAACTTCTTGTTAAAGAACATAATCATTTCTTTTGCTAATTTGATGGTGAGATTCTTTTATTTGGTTGTGATTGCATTTGTTGCCATACTGCTTTTTCAACAATCCCACTTTATAAAGTACTGTATTGATGTTAGTATTAATTATAATTTTTCTTATTGCTAATTTTGTAAACGTCCTTAGTACAAAAATGAAACTTTGACTACTTTGAGCATGAATTTCCCAGAAATTTTCTTCTGGGAAATTATTGTTATAATAAATTTGGGCATTTTTCTTAAATATGCCTATTTGTACTATATGACTATTTGCCTACTTGTATATTATAGAATGAATTAATGGTCTAAACTGAGGGTAGGCAAAGTCGGCTCTTCATATAGTAGCTCAGGAATTCTGGGAGTTGAAGTCCACATGTCATAGAAGAGCTGACTTTGTCTACCCCTGGTCTAAACCAATATAATCATTTCAAATAAAAATCATTTTCTTCCATTCCTATTAATAAATAAATGTATGACATGATCACATTTTGTTTTATATTACAGTAGTCCCTCACCTATCGCTGGTGTTATGTTCCAGACCTGGCCGCGATAGGTGAAATCCACGATGGAGAATTTATCGACTGATAGTACTTATTTAAGTATTTATATTGTAATTGTTTGGTAAGTTTTCATTGTTTTAAGTGTTTATAAATCCTTCCCACACAGTATTAATTTTAGATACAGTATTTAAATACAGTATTTACAATTTTAGAATTTTTTTTTTTGAAAAACCTGCCGATCGAGTTCAGTGGGCTGTTTAAATCTGCCGATCGACTTCCTCAGAAACCCGTGATGAAGTGAAGCCGCAGTAGGTGAAGCGCGGTATAGCGAGGGACTACTGTATCTTCATTCCATATCAGAAAAACAGTCTAGAATTGGGACAGAAAGTAAATCAAGTGAACAGATGGGGAATATCTTTTTTCTGAGATAATAAATCATTTTGGGCTTTTAAGTACATAATATTCCAAAAAAAATGTAAGTAAAACGAAAGAGTAGAAAGACTAAAAATATTTTGACTTGTCTTAATTTTTCCTATCAGTGGATCCATCGGCTCTTCAGAAGAAATACTCAATATAAATTACAAATGCATGATTTAAAATAAATGTTTTCAAAGAAAACTGACTCACAAAGAGAGGTTTATATATTCCATCTCTCTGGGTACTTTAAAATTCATCAATTACTATTGAGCTAAGATGACAAATATTTCTGATAGCTCCAAATTCAGAATACATATTTATATATGTTCAAAAATGACAATTCTGGTGACATTATTAGTTTAGTTGTTTACAAGCAGGGTGAAAAATGTGGAAGTTAAAGTCCAAATTTCTGAAGAGCATCAAGAATGCCTGGCTGGTGCTTCACTCCCCGGCCTGGATTTGCTGCAGGGCCAGGGAGACATGGCCCTCCGGCGTAGCCGCCATCTTGGGGGCCGAGATCTCGTGAGATTTCGTGAGATCTCGGCCATTTCTTGAAGCATCGCCCATAGCCGATGACGTCGTCGGGGGCGGAGCCTGCCAGCCCTATAAAAAGCGCTGTGCAGGCTTGGGGCCTCCTTTTCGCCCCGACGACGACAGAGCGAACACCCACCCACCCTCCCTATCTTTCAGTGTGCCACTGTGGGTCGCCCTTAGGGGGCCGAATAGGAAGTTTTGGCGGTCTCGGTATTTTCTGTGACCGGTTTTTTTGCCTATCCCACACTGCGGTGACGGACATGCGGTTAGAGGGTGCTTTGCACCCTGTTTAGGCTAATTGGCTTACCTCTGGTCATTTGGGTAGGCAGGTTAGGGGCATAAAACTGGGTGGTGTTTAGCAACTGCGTGTTCTCCGTTGGGCATCTTTGGGGATGATTGACAGGTTCTCTCCAAAGGCTCATGGTGCTAACGGCCTGAGCAATTGGGGGGAACCTGTCTTTGGGTCCCGCCCATTTCTTTCCCCTTGTAGGGGTTAGACGGCGAGACCTCCCACATGTAGGTGCATGGCAGAGATCCAGGTGAGGGCGGGGCCCTTCATCTGGATCAGCATGGAGCTACACCCATAAGTTGCACCGGAAGTTTTTCTGACGTCATTTTCCACCCCGGAAGCAATTGTTTGACACTGCGGGTCCTTGTTTAGGGTTATAGTTAAATTTATGCTAATTTAATGAATAAAGTATGCAAATTTAATTAATAAAAATGACCCATTTTAAATCCAGCTCTTTGTGATCGTGCCGTTACTCCGCCTCTGCTGGAAAGAGTTGTTTTACTAATATCTGTAGATAAAATTTGCCATTATCACTTTCACATCCAAGAGAAATTATGTCACATAAGGAACATTTACATGAAACTGCTAAGAAAAAAATTCTATCAGTGGTGGGATGTAATCAGTACATTAATGATAATCAATGTACATCACCTTTCTAGTATTAATCACTTATATGCTCGGATCTCACTGAATAGACTTCATTGTAATCAGAGTGACTATGTCTGATATAGTCATCAATGGATCAGTTCAGTTCTTGCTGTTAAGACTTATCCAAATGCTGATTGGAGCTCAGATTATGAATTGCTTGTGGCCACAATTAAAATCAAACTATCCACAATCATAAAGGCAATATCTCCAAAGAAGTTTAATATCACCCAAATCCCTACTATATATACAATTTAGGAAAAAAAGAGATTTGTATTACTGGACACTGCTGAGAAGACGCCTGTTAACCTGATCCTATGTAGCTTCTGTTCAGGCAATCTCACACTACTCACAAGAGCCTACAAAACTTTTGCCAGACCCATCCTAGAATACAGCTCATCTGTCTGGAACCCATACCACATCTCGGACATCAACACCCTTGAAAACATCCAAAAATATTTCACTAGAAGAGCTCTTCACTCCTCCACTAGAAACAGAATACCCTATGAAAATAGACTAACAATCCTGGGTCTAGAAAGCTTAGAACTACGATGCCTAAAACACGATTTAAGTATTGCCCACAAGATCATATGCTGCAACGTCCTACCTGTCCATGACTACTTCAGCTTCAACCACAACAACACAAGAGCACGCAACAGATTCAAACTTAATATTAACCGCTACAAACTTGACTGTAAAAAATATGACTTTAACAATCGAGTTGTCGAAGCGTGGAACTCATTACCAGACTCAATAGTGTCAAGCTCTAACCCCCAACATTTTTCCCTTAGACTATCCACAATTGACCTCTCCAGGTTCCTAAGAGGTCAGTAAGGGGCGTACATAAGTGCACCAGTGTGCCGTTCGTCCATTGTCCATTGTCTTTCCTTTATCTCATATATCATATATATTTTCTTCCTTTCATATATCTTCTCCTCTATTTTATATTTTTCTTTATATATATATTACCTCATGTCTATTCTCCTCTATATGTATTGTGTATTGGACAAAATAAATAAATAAATAAATAAAATAAAATAAAATAAATAAATAAATAAATAAATAAATAAATAAATAAATAAATAAATAAATAAATAAAATAAAATTAAATAAATAAATAAATAAATAAATAAATAAATAAATAAATAAATAAATAAATAAATAAATAAATAAATAAATAAATAAATAAATAAATAAATAAATAAATAAATAAATAAATAAATAAATAAATAAATAAATAAATAAATAAATAAAAAATAACAGCCTGGTAAATTGTGGCAGGAAGTTCAATCAAATATTTTTGGAACTGCAGTTCAACACATGCCATACAAGAAACCAGAGGAAAAAGTGCAGCTGCCTTTCAGAGAAAATCACCAAAGTAGCTGAGCAAAAAGTAGCAATCAAAGCAGCAGTCAAATGAGATGAAGCAAGAAGACTGAATTCAACTTTACGCAGGGCAGCAAAGAAGAATAATGAACTTTGCTGGGATGAGCAATCTAAACAGCTTGAAGTGGACTACATTTATGGTCACACCAGGAAGGCACTTAAGGTAGAGCACTGTGTCCATCCATTAACACATGAAAGGAGCTAAGCTAAGCTTGGCATATACAATATGATTTATGGTTATCTGTGGTTATCTATGCATCAAAAGAACTTGCTTTCCTAGGGGCTCATGTTGGTCCACATCCAGTGGTATTGAATCTACTACATTTCATACCCTACTGATTTCAAGCATATAAAGAATGACTTAATGATTAATTCCATATTCCTTTTTGTCTATCAATCTTCCTCTGTCTATTAGTTAATTTCCTTCAACTTTTCTTTCTATCCACACACACTGAGCACATATTCTTAGTTTCTCTTCCTGAGAGTATGATGCCAAGCTTGCTTGGTTTTATACTTAATAAAAATAAATCTATTTTCTTTATAGTTGTAAAATATACTGTATTAATCATTATTCCATTGCAGCTCTACCATTATCAGCCCCTGCTGTATGTGCACATGTGGAATGATTCAACTCCAATAGTAAGAAAGATACCTACTGTATTTGTATGCATGTTTTGGTATTGGTTTATGTTTGTTTCAACAGCTGAAATAACTAGTTTGTTCATCATAATATCTTTATGGATTGAATATTTTCTATTGTGATATTCACTTCCACCTATAAAAAGGCACTGAAAAATATAGGAAGATTGCATTATTTAAAAACTGTTTCTAGACTTTTTATTTTTGCTATGATTTGATGCAAGATTAGTGTAAGGACAGACAAAATTGTTAGTTTGAAATGGAGGACTACACTGCTTTTTATCTCAATCAATGTTTTCTAGCCTTTGAGTAAAAATATTGATGGATTGACAATGAATGTGCAAGAAGTTTAAGAAATAGAACTATAGAGATTCCAGGAATTTCTGGGGATGGTTCTGGTAGGTTGTGCTATTGTGTGCTAATATCTGTGATTAGAACTAGACAGGTCTTTTAGTGATATGCTAAAACTGGGAAACACTATTAAGTGTAAAATAATGTACCAAAGTATGAATTTCTTCCAGTTACATAACACCTTTTCTAGGGTTGTTTTATAGGCAGATATACTGAACAAATCCGCTTTTAAGATTCTGAATCTCTCCTCCTTTCGGGAATCTAATAATAATTAAAATATTCCAAGTAAAGGATAAAGCACTCAGGAATTCCATATTTGGAATTTTATTATTTACACCCTTGTGCCAATTTATTGCATTTCAAAATAAATATGAAATATGAGCTGATGGTTCCAAGTTTTCCAAATACACTGACAAGATTTTCCCCCCCTACAGCATTCTTTATTTGATATAACTAAATAATTAAAATAAAAACTGAGCCCGTCTTCCCAATTGGAATCTTCACACCAGTGATGAGTTTCAATTTTTTTTACTACTGGTTCAGTGGACATGGATTGGTGGACATGGCTTGGTTAGTGTGGCAGGGGAAGGATACTGTAAAAACTCCATTCTCACCCCATTCCAGGGGAAAGATACTGCAAAATCTCAATTCCCTCCCCACTCCAGAGGAAGATTACTGAAAAATCCCAATTTATTCCAAATCAGCTGGGACTCAGCAGACAGAGAATAGATGGAGCAGGGGCAGGTAGAGGTGGTACTTATCAGTTCTCCGAACTACTGAAACTTTCCACTACCGGAACCAGTGTTCCCTCTAATTTTTTGGGGGGGTGGGCGGAAAAGAATAGTGTCTGAACGGCAGTCCCTTCGGGACTGGGCGGCACAGAAATAATAAACAAACAAACAAACAAACAAACAAACAAAAAACCCACCCTGTTTTGCCTCAGAGAATTTCAAAATAAAATACTGTACTGTGTGTCTATAACAGTGAGCTCATAATAGGGCAACTCTATCAATATCAAAATGCCACTTAAATAGTTGAGCTAGTTTCAAACTAGATTTTGATTTTCTTTCTCTCTTCCTTACTCCCATTCTTTTTCTTTCTCTTTTCCTTCCTCTCTTTTTTCTACCTGTTTCTCTCTCTTCCTCTCTTCCTCTCTCTCTCCTTCGCTCTCACTCTTTCCCTCTTGGCTTCTGGGAAGGTTTGGAAAACTCTGAGTTGATGATGATTTTTAAGTGAGCGATTGCTCACTGCTCAGCTTAGAGGGAACTATGACCAGAACTGGTCAGAACCCGCTGAAACCCACCTCTGCTTCACACTACTATATAGAAAGTGCTCCACTTAATTTTAAGCAAGTCTTATCTGTCCTGGAACGAAAAAGGCCACATCTTTAAGCCAAATAAATCCATAGGATAAGAATCGACCCTATGCCGGCCTTACTTCTTCTTCAGTCAGCAGAGGTAATAGTTGCAGCCAAACATTGTCTTGTTAAAGCATTTCAGAAGGTTGGGAAACAGAGCTTGAAGAGTAGATTTTTCTAATTCTATGCTTGAGCTCTTTCTTTAATTGGCCTCTAGAGCACTAGGCAGGCAAGAGGGTGAGGAAATAAGGACCTCAGATGTTTAGCAGGTTTTTTGAAAAGGGTAATCTGCCAACCCATGCAGGCTTAGCTGGGAGTTGGTTCCATGCCATTAGACTTAAATTGAAGTTTCATATCCATGGGACAGAAATTATTTTTCAGCAACAAGGGGGCAGCTCTGCTGTGGAAAGCAAAAAGGCAGACAATTACCCTCCTTTTGCAAATGGCTTAACCTGAGTGATTTCTCTGCTTCCTTGAGAGGACTATAGAACATATTTTCTAAGCTTGCAGTAGCTACAGGGGCTAGAAATGTGCCACCTCTAGTAAAATAAAAACATGTGGACAGACATTGCTCAGCGGTGGGTTGCTTCCAGTTTGGGCCAGTTCTGTGAACTTGTAGTGTGAGCAGCGGGAGGCTCCACCCACCTGTCTGGGATGCATGCGCAGAAGTGTTGTGCATGCATAAGCGCACGTACAAACCGCTAGCAAGGGGTTTTAGAAACCACTACTGATGCGTCTCATATATAATGCAGCTGCGAGAGCATTCATGGGCTTCCCAAGGTATTTCCATGTTACACCAACACTCCGCAGTCTGCATTGGTTGCCGATCAATTTCCGGTCACAATTCAAAGTGTTGGTTATGACCTATAAAGCCCTTCATGGCATCGGACCAGAATATCTCCAGGACCGCCTTCTGCCGCATGAATTCCAGTGACCGGTTAGGTACCACAGAGTTGGCCTTCTCCGGGTCCCGTCGACTAAGCAATGTCGTTTGGTGGGACCCAGGAGAAGAGCCTTCTCTGTGGCAGCCCCGACCCTCTGGAACCAGCTCCCCCCAGATATCAGAGTTGCCCCCACCCTCCTTGCCTTTCGCAAGCTCCTTAAAACCCACCTCTGTCGCCAGACATGGGGGAATTGAAATTTCTCTTCCCCCTAGGCTTACAGAATTTATACATGGTAGGCTTGTATGTATGAGTGGTTTTTTAAATTGGGGTTGTTTAGATTGTTTTTAATATTAGATTTGTTTACATTGTCTTTTTATATTGTTGTTAGCCGCCCCGAGTCTTCAGAGAGGGGCGGCATACAAATCTAATACATTTATTTATTTAAATTTATTTAATATAAATAAATACTTCTTGTATTCCTACTACATACTGTGCATTACATAAAACAGAACTCCCATAGACTGTCCCCCCCCCCCTTTTGGCAATTCAAGGAATTATATCTGTGTATATTGAAGAGAGATAATTAGATATATTACAGCATAAGCAAAAGTATGTCTTATATATCTGAGATAATGGCACTGAAAGACCCTACTTATTATTCTGATTACCTTATGTTGACTCCAGGGACTTTAAAAAAAAATCAAATCTTTTAGAATACCTTGCTAAACCAATGCAAAAACTTCATGACAGCAATTATTAGAGAACAATTCTTACAGATCTTACAAGATACTATTTATTGCAGCAAATTAAGCACACACCATTTAATGAAGTTTTGCTAATTATTTTGATTGGATTAAATTTAATGGCATGATGGCTTTAAACATGGAACATTTTGATTCAAGCTATGAGAGAGCATGTGTGGGAGACGGAAACTGGAGGACATAGTAACATCCCTACATCAAATGACTTTTTAAAAAATCCTTGTTAAATAATGATAGCAGTATGAATTACTTAACCAGAATAAAGTTAGTGAATTCTCAAGGTGAAAAGATTGTTGTCTTGATCCTTGTCTTTCGCAAATTACTCAAGACCCACCTATATCTCCAGGCATGGGGGAACTGAGACATCCTCCCCCAGGCTTTTATATTTTAAGTTTGATATGTATGTGTTGTATGGTTTTAATTGCTGGGGTTTTATATATGTTTTTATTTTTAATATTAGATTTGTTTCACTGTTATATTGTTTCTATTATTGTTGTGAGCCACCCCGAGTCTTTGGAGAGGAGCGGCATACAAATCTAAATAATAATAATAATAATAATAATAATAATAATAATAATAATAATAATAATACCTTCTACTGGAATAGCAAAAAGAAAGTGGATAGTCTGTAAAAAAATATATTGCAGAAGATGTTATTGGCTTTCATAAATGCTCAACATACTTACAGTACATGGCATAAGGAAGCATGGGTGAATACACTAGTTTTAATACCTTCCTATTTTTAAATGCATATTTATAATAAATGATTTAATTAATATGATTTAATTACATACCCAAGACTACACTTTTTTCCAGTCTTTAAAAATTATCTGCTTATTTATTTATTAGTTGTGTTTCAGTTATCTGGCTGTGCCAAATATTCTTTTTTTTTATGTTACCTGATATTTATAATCAGGGATGCAACATTTATACACCTTGCTTTCTTACATCTATATGGATAAATAGTCTAGTGTTTGGTGGGATGTTGGTTTCATGGATGTTAATATCAAATGGTTCTCTTTTTTTGGTCTCTTAGTGGTAACCACCAAAAAAAAAAAGTCATTTGAATTATACACTGCTCAAAAAAATAAAGGGAACACTCAAAGAACACATCCTAGATCTGAATGAATGAAATATTTTCATTGAAAACTTTGTTCTGTACAAAGTTGAATGTGCACAACAGCATGTGAAATTGATTGTCAATCAGTATTGCTTCCTAAGTGGACAGTTTGATTTCACAGAAGTTTGATTTATTTGGAGTTATATTGTATTGTTTAAGTGTTCCCTTTATTTTTTTTGAGCAGTATATATCCTGGATGAAACATAAGTCTAAGAAAACAGTAGAGAAAGATTGCAGTCCTTTATTACCATAAATGGTCATTACTGCATGATGGCTGTGCTAGCAATGCAGAAGACCATTGTATTTTGAGAAGTTTAGTGACATATTTGACCTATTTTGATTTCTCCTTCATATTAAGAAAAGTCTAGAAAGTGACATGGTGCCTAGTGGTGAAGATGCTTGCCTTCCACTCGGAAGGTTGAGGGTTCAATCCTTGGTGGCCACAAAGGTTTCTGTCCTAGGGTGCAAAGCAGAGGTGGGACTCATGTACCTTCCCTACCAGTTCACAAATGTGAGTGCATGGATGACATCTGCACATGCACACAGCCTTCTGTGCATGCACATTGATCATGCATTACATCTGGGCAGGTGAATGGGACCTCCTGCAGTCGACGCTATGGGTTCAGGTGATCCGAAGAGAACCGGCTAAATACCACCTCTTATATTTGTTCCTGTTGTTGTTGTTCCATGTGATGTCAGGAAGGGCATCCATCCAGTCTCCCCAACTTTACCCAGAATTAAGGGATTATGTGACTGTAAAAAGGGACTTATTAAGAAAAGTTTAGAACTCATTTTGACCTAATGTGCTTCGGATTTTTTACACGGTCTGGTTTTACAGTCCTGTGACCATAGAAACATGTGCCAGGTTTTTAATAACAAATATAATAGTACTAGCTTTTGAGCTGGAACACTCTGCCTGGAACCTAGCACTGAGTCCTATGGAAATTGGCTACCCTTGAGATATATTTATTGATATTAGTAAGGAGTTTGAAGGTGATTTGGGTCCACCTTGCTTGGTATCTATGCTTTTTATATTATCCATTACAACCTTATTCACTGCTTGAATGAATAAGAAATTATTTTTAAAATTAATAAGAAAACTTAAAACCTTTTCATTAACTGGAGTGCTCATTATCTCTAAATCCAAAAGAACCAATTGCTTGGGCACCTTGATCACTGTCCCCTTAATAAATTAATGGCAAAACCTTATTTCAGGAATGTTGTGATAGATAGATAGATAGATAGATAGATAGATAGATAGATAGATAGATAGATAGATAGATAGATAGATAGATAGATGATAGAATATTTTGTTTTGTGGTTTAAACTTAAATACCTTCTAGTCTAATAGATTATTATTATTATTATTATTATTATTATTATTATTAATAATAATAATAATTTGACTTTTATGCCGCCCCTCTCCGAAGACTCAGAGTGAATGAATGAAAAAGGAAGTTAATAAGAGCATTAAAATTTAATTGAAAAATAAAACAATTTGTGTAATCTGGGTGACGAAATTAGATAAAGGAGGTAGCATAAGATTATTGACATATGCAAGAGTAATGGATATGAAATTAAGAAGAATTAATGATTATATTTAGTGGATGATATATGTTTATTTATCTGTATTGAAGTATGTGATAGGGTAGGCTATGTATGTTTTTAGTGGGGGGAGATATTTATTTATTTATTCATTCATTCATTCATTCGTTTGTTCGTTCCTTCGTTGGTTATTCATTCATTCATTCATTCATTCATTCATTCATTCATTCATTTGAATTACCCACTCAGGGAAGGATTTAGAGGGTGAAAGAGGAAGTAGGAGAGAAGGAAAAAAAGGAAAGAGAGTAGAAAGGGATGTAGAGAAGCAAGAGGGAAGGCAGAGGAGATGGTAGTAGGAAAGAGGAGAGAAGGTATAAGAAAATAGGTATTAGAGGTGCATTAGCACACTGAGATAGAAAGAAGGGGCACACATAAGTGCAGTGGTGTGCCTTACGTCCCCTGTCCAATTGTCTTTCCTTTATCTCATATATCATATATGTTTTCTTCCTCTCGTATATTTTCTCTTCTGTTTTACATATTATCTTTATATATATTACTCAATGTCTATCCTCTTCAATATGTATTGTGTATTGGACAAAGAATAAATTAAAAATAAAAATAAAAAAGAAGAAGAAAGTGTTTGAGATAGATTGAATAATAAAATTAAAATTGGAATGTAATTTAGGTTATTGTATTACTGTTTTTAAATGATAATTTATGCATATTAAGGTATATGTGAAGTTATGTATGTTTTTGATGTGAAAAAAAAATAAAAAAATGACAAGAAAAGAGAAAAGTATTATATTGTTTTTACACTTGTGACTGAAATCAGATAAACAAAATAAAATTTAAGAGCCTGTTCCATCTTACCTACATATTTTACCCAAAAATTTAAAATCAATAGTGGTCCTTAACTGTCAAAAACCTATGAAGCCATATTCATGATGGTGACAGGAAGAATCACATACCAAATAAGATTGGACATCTTTTTGCATCGTTTTTGCCTTGTTTTAGATTCCTGATATAAGTTAATAAAGACTCTTTATCTGACTTATCTAATCTGTCCAGGTAACAGGCAAATTAAGAAATGGATCTATTTATATACCTTGTCCTTGATGCTTTTCTTTGAGCAAGTATAATTTAATCAGAAAAATTCAAAGTCAGCCCTTCAATTCTAATGCGCAAAAGGTTCTGAATTTTGAACTCTTTATTCCACGTGTCAATTCTCCTTGAACTGATGCAAAAGTCTCTAGCATAGAATGATGACTTTGTATAATCTTTCTATTTAGCCTCTTCAATAAAGTAAGTCAGGGAAGCAATCTGATAGACAGGGGTGAGTTTGAACTTGGGCTCACAATGTGCCAAATTGTGTCATTGAATATTATTGGAAAACAAGCTCCATTCTTTTCTATTTTAAAAAAGCTTTCATATACGGAAATCTAATGTGTAACAGGTATAATAACATAGGGAAAGCAGTTTATGTTATACATATAATTTATACCTACAGTAACATGTTTTAGGGGGGGAAATGCATTTGTCCTATCCAGGGCTGAGTTCTAACTTACTTCGCTGCCATTTTGCTTCCTCTTGCACTGTGTGGCTGTACCTCATGGGCGCGAGCACGTGCAGTGCCAAAAAATTAAAAAAATCCCCACCCCAAAAAGCCAAAAGCAAAAGGGTGATGCATGCACAATGCAAAAAACTTGGCTTCTGTGCATGCACAGAAAAAAACCCCAGAAAAAAATCCCCTCCCTCCCCCAATATTATTTTTAAAGGTGGCGGCACCCATGGACTGGCACCAACTTCCGTGATATCAACATGACTTCACCAACAGCTTGCTACCAGTTTGGACAAAGCATTCCTAATTGGGAGGAACCACCTCTGGTCCTATCAAATGTTTCAAATCTATCCCCTATGAACTCCAAATGCTAATTTAGAGATGATTATTGTTATGTATCCTCGGCGGATCTGATAGGGTAAACCTCCCCCACGGCCCTTGGTTGTTGTCGGGCAGCTGAGTTTGGGCGGGTTCATTATAGTTACATGATTGGATGTTCTGTCAGCAAGTTGTCAGCTTAAATAACCTGCCAAGCGAAGTTGAAGTTGTTGTTTTGCTACCAAATTGAATAAACCTGTTCGTGCTGTTACCTGCTCTCCACGGGAGTTTTTCTTCCAACATATTAATTATGATTATGATTGGTTATGGTTATGATTATTTATATTTGTATGCCGTCCTTCTCCGAAGACTCGGGGCGGCTCACAAGATTGTGCTAGTTGTGAGACGATGAATAAATTATCAAATCCTGTCTTATTAAAAGTAGCACCCTGCAAGATTTCTGATATTTAGGGGCATTTTTTGTTTTCATATATGTTGAAGATGCTCAGAAAGACATGGCTCAGGATTTCATGTCCTCCTATGACCTGCTGCAGCTGATACATGACCTCATTATTTAGCAGGCACACAGTAGATTTAGTATTCTGTTCAGCAGGACCAGGAGGTCTGAAAGAAGATTTTAATGTAGCAGATTATAAACATACACTAATTCTGCATTCTGCCCACTGTTATAAACTGTTAACTAAGGTTGCCAAAAGTTAAAGTTAATGAGGGTGGGAAATAAAACGTGGCAGAACTATTGTGGGAACAGGAAGCATGCTGCACATCAATCTTTATTTTATTTATTTGTTTGTTTGTTTGTTTGTTTGTTTGTTTGTTTGTTTGTTTGTTTGTTACACAAATATAGTATTGTAGTATGTTTAACATAACATAAGTATAAAGTAGAGATAGAAAAGATAAAAAGACATTAGGACAGGGATGGTAGGCATGAAGGTGCATTTATGCACGCCCCTTATGGATCTATTAGAAACGGGGAGAGGTCTATTGTAGATAATGTAAGGTTTAAGATTTTCACAGTTTAGGAAAAGGATTGAACAATATACAATGAAAAGTAATAGGTTTTAACAAAGATCTGATGTGTGCACACAGGGCCTGATTCCTCTGCTTTGCAAAAGACTAATTATTTTCCCATCCACACACAGAGACACACACACACACTAGAAAAGCAAATAAACAAATATAAAGATATGCATGTAAAATAGTTGTACAGAGTGTTACTATCAACATGCATAGTCTCTATAGAGGTTTCTAAAGAAGCTATTCTGTAATAAAGCATAGAGTATAGACATCATGTTCAATATCATGATAACTATGATTAATTGCCTTTAAAATATAACGTCACATTTCTTTAAAAAAATCAGTTGATTTCCCCATTCTCACAAATGTTTTTTTTCTTACACACATAGACATATAGAATTATACATGCACTCATACAGAAAGTAATTTATGGAAATCTAGGTTCAGATAGCATACATATACACACATCTAGTCAATAGTTCAGTGCTTCCTGTTCATTGTTGCTGAATTTAGTGCCTTTAATTCAGATAAGAAGCTTAGGTTTTCTAATCCTGTTCAGACAGCATGTCTGCTTCATTACAACCTTCTTCCACAGGTAAAAGATAAATAGCAAAAATAAGAGCCTCTATTTCCATAGAATATCTCCACCCAGGGGTGGGCTGCTAGCTGGAACACCTAATTGGGATCACCTTCGTGGCTCTGGAGGTACCGTGATTTTGAGCGGAATTATGCTTCTGCGCCCATGCAAGTAGCAAAATCGTGCACAGAGACGCATGTACACCCATGTTCTGGTGAGGTTTTTTCCTTCCACACATTTTTTTATTATTTTATTTATTAGATTTGTATGCCAGAACATGGGCACACCTGCGTCTCCGTGCATGATTTGGTACCTGCATGGGAGCAGAAGCATAATTCTGCTTGAACTCACAGTACCTCTAGAGCCGCAGAGGCGAGCCCAATTAGGTGTTCTGCCTAATAGCCTATCCCTGTCTCCATCCATGGAGACTCCTGATCTTCTGGAGCAGACCTGGGCAAAGGGCGACCCACAGGCCGCATCCGGCCCGCCTGCTGTCTGTGACTGGCCTGCCTTCTATCTGTGACCAGTCTGCGGAGGTCAGGGTCTGCTCTAGTGCGAGGATGAAAGAGCTCACCACGTCTGCCAGGACTCCTCCGGTTCCTGTTTTCCTGATGAATCATGAGGAAAACAGGAACCGGAGGTGTCCTGACAGACATGGTGAGCTCTTTCATCCTCGCACTGGAGCAAACCCCGACCTCCTACCAAGAGCGGCCGAGCACAGAAACCACACAAACACTCCAGCACCGTGTTGCCATAAAGCAAACAATTAGGGGTCTGTAGAGTGGGTCTGGGGGTGGGTCTTTACAGTTATAGTAGAACTGAGTTAATTATATTAGTCCAGCCGTCTAAAACCATCCTAATTTCTCATGTGGCCCCATGGCAAAATTAATTGCCCACCCCTGTTCTGGAGTACTTAATTCTATAGAATGTCTCTGCAGATATAAGGGTATTTCCAAAGCAATCATTCATGCTATACAAGTGGAAAATGAAAAGAGAATTAGATGGCTAAGTGTGGCTGGTTCTTTCTCTCTCTTTCTTTCTCTGTCCCGCCTCTCTCTCTGATTCCCATTAAGTCAGTAGTATTTCTGCATGGTTGTTTTTTATTAACATTATTGAATATATGAAGAGTTAATCTAATATAGTGGTTAAGACACCAGACTAAAACTCAGGAGTTCATGACTTCCAGTTCCATTTTAGGCAAAAAGTCGGCTGAGTGATCTCAAACCATTCTCTCTCAGTCCTGACAAGGAGGCAATGGCAAACTACTAAATTTTAATAAAAAATTGGAAGGACATGTCAAAGTAATTATCAGGATTCCTCACTGAGTTGACACGCACACACACACACACACACACAGAGAAAGAGAGAGAGAGAGAGTTGTGGAGGACACTTAAAGACAGAGACACATATGTAGAGAGAGTCTGACTTTTTTTTAGATTTAAGGTTAATTATTTGTGGGAAAATAATCTCTCATTTGGTTAAGTGTAGCTTTACTCCATGCTTTCAATCATTCATGCAAGAAATGTGTGAGTGAATTTCCAACAGCCTTTGATTGAGTCAATAATTATTCAGTTTTTAAAATCATATTTTGAAATAATTTCTCTCAATTGCTGCTGCGATATTGCACTACTTAAATCACTAAAAGGAGGGATGTTTTCCAGTCAAGGATCATATAACAAATACGATTATATTAGTTGAGTCTTTGAATCAGAGCAATGTAAGTGAAATATTTTCAGAATACTCACAAATCAGCTTTAGGGATTGTGAGACCCACATGATTACCTTAACTAAATGCAACCTAATCTTGATTACAAATGGCAAACAACAATTATTTCCAATGGCTTTTGATGACAGCTCTTTACAATCTCAACTAACATATGCAACAGAAAACACCAATGATTCAAGTTGACAGGTACAAAAAGTTACAAATACAAAAATAGAGTAAGCCAAATGCATACTTATGCTATTCCGATCAGTTTCTGGTCACAATTCAAAGTGTTGGTTATGACCTATAAAGCCCTTCATGGCATCGGACCAGAATATCTCTGGGATCGCCTTCTGCCGCACGAATCCCAGCGACCAGTTAGGTCCCACGTCACCAGAATTATATCAACCTTCCACAGGAAAAGACCAGAATATGCCAAGACCTACATACCTATATCCATGAAAATCTACATAAACAAATATCTTACCTCTACAGGGAGGATATCTTCTTGTTGACCAGGACCTATGAGAAACTCAAAGTTCAAAGAACCACCATCTTATGTGACCTCACATTCCTAGACCAACCACTGCTGACATACACAGGTCACATAATAATAAGCAAATTTTATATGGCAGCATAGCAGTAGCCTCCTAATTGAGTGTCCAATTCAACTATCAAGATGATTGCTTCTGACACTATTTCATGCAGACCTTTTAGGAGATCAAACAATGAATGTGATGGTGCAAACTTGCACAATATGTTTAATAGTTTGAATATCTGCACCACAATTGCAACAAAGGAAATCTTTCAAATTGATGTTTAAGTATAGAAAATTTCTCATATTTGCTATCATAATAATTCAAAAATCATCATTTAATTTAAAATTTCTGAAGATATTATATATCAGCAAAGATAGAAACTTAGTGAACTGGGATCTCCCAAGGAAAAAAAATATTTGTGTCAGGCCCACATCACTTCTTTCCAAGGCAAAGAACAAGATGAATATATTATTATTATTATTTTTATTATTATTATTATTATTATTATTATTATTATTAATAATAATAATAATAATTTATTGGATTTGTATGCCGCCCCTCTCCGTAGATGTAGAAGCAGATACCAATTGAATATGCCATTGAATCTGCTGAATATTATGAACTAAACATACCCTTGATTAGCGATTTTATATCCTTCAGGTATGTTGAGATAACAAAGGTTTCCACTGAAGAGATTTTAGAGGACACACACACTCTCACACACAAATTAAAAAAGGACATATTCATAACAGAAATGGTAATGTAAATGTGAAGGACATAGAGCTTTCATGTTCCAACTTCAATAAACTCATAAGCATTAGAAATGATAGCAACCTCATTCTCTGTACTATAAATAACAATAATAAAAAAATATCACACTTGTTGCTATTCAAGGAGTGACAAACAGTACCCAAAAATCTCTAGTCCGGAAAATGATATGCCATCTGCTTGTCATTCATTTCAAAAAGCTTTTTTTTTTCATGCTTGGATGGGGAGGAGATATGATATAAATGATTACAGCCCTGTGAGTGGAAAAATATAAAGTTTATTCTTTATAGACAGACAGGTGACATGCTCCCATCTTTGATCTCAACCGATGCTTACATATTTCAAATTCTAATTGAACACTGCCTCTTCCTTTCCAGTCACTGATGATTGTCAACAGTTGAAAGTGAAACTCTTCTTTACAGAGACTTTTAGGTTAATCAGCATGATCACAATAGCCAGTATGAATGCTGCTAGCTAGGCTCCTTATATTTCTGACAGCAAGGAGGTGATTGATGAAAGGGCAGGCAAGAGAGAGGGAAGTTAAACTGTAAATAAAGGAGTAGAGATGTTTTCCTTTCCACCTGAGTTCTTTTCCTTACCGAGACAAAAAAAGAGGAAAGGAGGAACATGTCACATTAGTGACTGTGAAAGGGATCTTGGAGTCTTAGTGGATAACCAGCTAAACATGGGCCAGCAATGTGCAGCAGCGGCTAAAAAAGCCATCCCAATCCTAAGCTGCATGAACAGGGGGATACACTCTAAGACCAGAGAGGTAATAATACCACTCTATAAGGCCCTGGTCAGGCCCTCCCGCACCTGGAGTATTGCATCCAGTTCTGGTCACCACACTTCAAAAAAGATATAGAGACTCTAGAGAGGGTGTAGGAAAGAGCAACTAAAATGATAAGGGGACTAGAGACCAGGTCATACGAGGAAAGGTTGCTGGAACTGGGCAAGGATAGTCTAGTAAAAAGAAGGGCTAGGG
This sequence comes from Erythrolamprus reginae, assembly GCF_031021105.1. NCBI lineage: Eukaryota > Metazoa > Chordata > Lepidosauria > Squamata > Dipsadidae > Erythrolamprus > Erythrolamprus reginae. Next base: position 96,667,514 of record NC_091954.1, read on the forward strand.
GGGACATGATAGCTGTATACAGGTACTTAAGGGGTTGTCACAGAGAGGAGAAGGACACACTGTTTTCCAGGGCACCAGAGGGCAGGACAACGAACAACAGTTGGAAACTGACCAAGGAAAGATTCAACCTGGAGATAAGAAAGAATTTCCTGACAGTGAGAGCGATCAACCAGTGGAACGGCCTGCCAGCGGAGGCTGTGGACTCCCCAACTTTGGACACTTTCAAGAGGAGATTGGACTGCCATTTGGCTGGGGTGATGTAGGATTTCCTGCTCAGGCAGGGGGTTCAACTTGATGACCTGTAAGGTCCCTTTCAACTCAAATAATAAATAAATAAATGTCCTACAGAAGAGCTTACAGTAGATTTAATGATGGGCAACCCACAGACCACATACAATTCCCCAAACCTTAAAATGACTAGGCCTAAAATGTTCTGCATTTTTAAGCAGGCTTCTGAAAAAAGGGCTCACAAAATAATAAAATTGGTTCATTTCATATCTCTTTTTAAAAATAAAATAAAATAGCAATAACTAAATCAGTGTGATTGTTTTAAAATTCAAATTAGTGTAAACTAATGACCAGATCATGAGTTAGGTATGTCAGGACACCATCGGCAGCGGGAGGGGGGGGGGGGGACAGACGACTGACAAAACTCAAAATGCTAAAAAAAACTTGCCTGTTCTTCCCCATGCAGACAAAGCTGGTAGAGGGTGGCGGCTTCGACGGGGTACACATGGCCCCTGTCTTGCAGGCATCGCTGAAGGGCTTGGAGGGCTGGAGGAAGACTGCAGCGGGAGTTGTGAGTCCCAAAGCATCAGGATTGGTTTGGCCCATTGATTTGGGGCACAGAGGCGGCTTGGGTCAGCTTGTCGGCTTGCAGCAAGCCCAGCAGCAGAAGGGCTGGATGGGTGAGGGCATCACGGCGGTGGTGGAGTGCTGCAGAGCCGGAGCGAGCGAGCACAGTTCTAAAAACTGGCCGCCCGAAAAAAGTGGGACTTTTTAAAAACAACGCGGGATGCAGGAAAAATTCCTAAAAAGTGGGACTGGACATCTGGTCACCTTAGAATAGTGTTTAAAGGGTAATATGAGTGATTATTAGAGTCAAAGTACCTATTGGGTCTCTTATAACTCCATTTTGAAAAACACAAAGAAGCCACAAATTTATCAAGTACTGCCATAGCAGTAATATGTTATTAATAAGTGTTTCGTAACACTTTACTCCTATCCAGTTGTTACAGCTCATGCTTTACCAAGTCAAATGTAATTACGTAATGGATTTTATTTCCCAAAATTTTCAGGAATGTCCATGAAGGCTAGAAATTTTAGGAGAAGAATGTTCTATGATGTAAAATACACCCAGATCAGAAAAGCCTAAATTAAATCTTGCCAGCTGTCAGTTTCCTATATTTTACTATATTTTTCATTGTCAGGAGAATGAGAATTATCTGAAGAAGAAAATTATATAGCTTGTTTTTCACAATATCGGGTTGTTGGGCTTCAATCAATGATCTAAAGAAAAGAACATCTAAACCCATTTTTAAAAATGGCTTTTATCAGTTTTGCTCATATTACCAGTCATGATTCTACTTATCAGTAGTTATTTATGTTGTGATAACTCCTACTTGGATTACCATGATTACAGATGAGAATTTTTTGGAAAATGGTTCAGGAATGTCATATATTTCAAAAGGGTGCTAACTAGAAAGGGTTAATATATTGAATTATTGGATATTTCTGGGTATACTATTAGAATTTTCAATTTCTCTTTACTGGTATCTAGCAAAATTGTCTAAAAGTGTTGAAATCTATTCAAGGAGGGAAAATACTTAGTTAAAAGAAGAAATACTTTTTCAGTTGTGGTTTCGTTTTTGTAGAATTCCATTCCCAGAAAGGATAATGTTTTGCCAATATTGCTGTTGGCTGATTCAATAGATGCGTTCTTTGCTAATGTTAAAAAAACCAAAACAAAGAATCAAACAATTTGGAGATGAATGCAACAGAGTGTATTTTATTGGCATTCATAATGCCAGTGACCATCAGGCTCCTTATCAAAGAAATGCAGAAGACCCAAAGCCTAGAAGGTTACAGATGATATACCTTCTGAGATGATACATAGGGTTTACCAAAGCAATGCAAATTATAACATGATTTTACATGTTATTTTTTGTTCTGATTTTACAGCAGAAATGTAGAATCCAAAAACATGGGTGACTTGACTAAGGGTTGACATTATTCCTCTATTTTCTGCTTCTTTCAAGAAAGCTCTAAGCCATCCTTTTAACCACGAATGCCTTCCAGTGTAAACAATGTCCTTTATTGTACACATATATTGACTCACTTAAACCCAAGAAAAAGACAACAACCTACATTTTTTTATCTGATTCCTTCCCTTTCAATATCATCTAGTAGCTTCAGTTTGTCTCCTCGACTTTCTATGAGCATCAGACCTCTTGTACATAGGAAGAAATATTGTTTCCATATTGAAAATAATAATTTTCTTTTGCAGCAGTTATAAGTACAAATATGTGTTAATCTCCTATTCTAAGGTGGTAGTATGCTTTACATTTTCTCTATTACATTTTATCTGCAAGGTGTTATTTTTATTTTTATTTTCAAACCTATATATTGTAACTTATATTTCTCTTTACCACAAAAAGTTAATAAGGTATTTCCAAACAACATAAAAATTAGACAATATTGTATATGTAATTAAAGTAATCAATTTGGCCATCTGGACAAGTTCCATCAATTTTGTTTTTCAGTATTTGGATTCAAGCTTTCCCTTTCTATTTTTTCCAAGTCATTGCTTTAGTCTAAAGTTCTGCTCCAATTCCCTGTCCCCTTTGGCATCTTTGTTTTGCAATCAGTCCTACATATTTTTTAAAGTATTTCCTAATTCTTTCATTTCCTTTTTGTCTGTTTGCTTCTTGGGACCACTTTCCCATGTCCAAGGGACTTTAATTTTAGGTGTTTTTTTTTTTTTACTGATTCTGAATTGTATAAAAGTAGCTACTTCATTTCTCATTTCATCTGCCATTTAATAATGCTCTCTTTATTTTGTTATCCCCCTTAACGTCTTCTTACAGTCTCAAGTTCTATAAGACACATTCAGGATGTTCAGCTCTAACCGGATTTCAAGCTCTTTCGTTGTTACTCTCTCTGAAGAAATCTTTTACAGCTCCAAATATTTGCAGGCTTTTTTTCATTGCTCTACTTGCTCCAAATAAGTTTATTTCCATCCCTAATGAGGTGCTAAGGATGTTCCCAGCTCTTATCTGCTTGCAGGCTCTTTCATTGTTACTCTCTCTGAATAAGGTTTTTTTAAAGCCATAACCAGGGGATAAAATAATGTGCTGAAACTGACCAGACTAAGGATGCTAGCCCAATGAATACCTGATAGGCAGATTTTTTCACCCTATTTTCCTTCCTAAAAACTAAGGAGCGTCTTAAACTCCAGTGCAACTTATACTCCAAAAATAAAGTAGTTTGCATTAGTCTGTTGTTCTTTATTTATTTCTCTACTATTTCTATATTGTTTTAAATTACAAAAATTTAACTTAAAAAGAAAAATAAATAAAGAATCATGGTGCTAAAATGAGCAGAATAAACCTTTTAAGGGCTTCCATTAGACTTAGAAGATGGGCCAATAGCAGTGAAAGGCTGCTGCTGGTGCAGACCACTCTATAGTGGTAGTAAACTTGATGATGCAGGCGCAGCTGTGTGTGACTGGAGCACACGCAACCCCACATGAGATTTGGATTCTGCACATGTGTAGGAAGCCAAATCTTATGCAAGGCTGCTCACCCGCACAAGATTTTAGCAATTTTTGCCGGGTTTTTTGCTTCTGCTCATGCGCAGATGCAAAGAAGTTGCCAAAAATCACCAAAATCACACATGAGCATCCTTGCACAAAATTTGGCTTCTTCCACATGCGCAGAGACCAAATATCACACTGATGCACGCATGCCCTTGTGCACGCTCACGCTAGCCTCTGGGAACGCACCAGGAGCACCGGCAACGGGCAGCCCTTTCACTGGCTAATAGTTTGTTTCATAAGAAATAAATCTACTAATGATAAAGTCAGTCATCCAGATAGCTTTGTACCTAAAGTAGAACTAGAACTGTTAGTCTTCTGGTTTCCAAAGCTGACACCTTAACAGCCATACCTTGGCTCTCTCACATACTTTTGCTGTACTTTTGGATCATTTACCTTAATAAATAAATGAACAAATATAATGTTTTTGATTCATTTGTTTAAATAACTCTCTTTATCTAGCTTTAAGACTTGTATGGAGAACAGATGATGATTTTGGACATAGTTATGTAGAAATATTGAAAATTGAAAAGCATTCACAAATGTTTAAGCACCATTTTACCTATGTGATTTCTGAGTAAAATATAAGAGTTATCTGTGTTTCTCAACTTTGTGAACTTGATAATGTGTGGACCAACTCCCTTCTCACATGCAACATGAAATTACTCATTGTCATTAAAGTGGTCATCTAACTCTAGTAACTTCCTATATCATTATTCTCAGTTGTAAGTTTCTACTTGTATAACCAACTGAAATTCGATTCATAGATTGGGTGACCCTTTATATTCTAATGTTTCTTTGTTTGTTTGTTTATCCATCATGGGAAAATCCCTACCCCGATGAGATGAACCTATTAGTGCTGAAATGTCTTTTAAATGTATAGTATATTCACAAAGATGCTTACATAGAAATGAAATTCTGGGGATTTCAGTTTTTCTAAATTTATACAAGACTATATTTTTGCCCTCGGATGCAGCACATTCAATATTAAAGCTGAGATGCATTTTCTGCTGACAGTGAACATATTGGTTTGTGGGTTTTAAGATACAAAGGAGAGAAAGATTATAGAATATCCAGTCTTAAGAAGCTCTATTTTATGTTCAGGATACAAATGAATTTATTAAGGAAATTGTGATAAATGTAGTGATTGGGTTTGCAAGGTAAAGGCCATAACTTCAAGAAAATCATTAGAAAGATTCAATATTCTTTGTTCTCATTAATTTTAACATTTAAGTATTTCTATTCTATTCTTTGTCAATATTTATATGCCTAAATTATGTATCTTTTTTTCTCTATTTTCTTTCTTTGTTCAAATATGCTCCGTGTCACGCTCCTGCTTCAAAAAAAGGTGCAAATTCTCAATTTCAGACATGAGATGAACTCTAAGAGAAGTTTTTTTTCTTTTTCTTTCTACCTCATTACATGGGTAGATCTAAAAACCATCTGATGGACTGTGCTCATTAGAGATTATTGAACAACTGAATAATAAAGGAACAAAGGGGCTACCTTTGAAAAGTGTTCGGAAACTTCAGATCGTGCAGAATGCAGCTGCGAGAACTATCATGGGCTTTCCTAAATATGCCATTGTTACACCAACACTCCGCAGTCTGCATTGGTTGCCGATCAGTTTCTGGTCACAATTCAAAGTGTTGGTTACGACCTATAAAGCCGTTCATGGCACCGGACCAGAATATCTCCGGGACCTCATTCTGCCGCACGAATCCCAGTGACCAGTTAGGTCTCACAGAGTTGGCCTTCTCCGGGTCCCGTCAACTAAACAATGTCATTTGGTGGGACCCAGGGGAAGAGCCTTCTCTGTGGCAGCCCCGACCCTTTGGAACCAACTCTCCCCAGATATTAGAGTTGCCCCCACCCTCCTTGCCTTTCGCAAGCTCCTTAAAACCCACCTCTGTCGTCAGGCATGGGGGAATTGAGACTTTCCCTTCCCCCTAGGCTTATAAAATTTATGCATGGTATGTCAGTATGTATGACTGGTTTCTTAAATTGGTGTTTTTTAAATTAACTTAAATATTAGATTTGTTTACATTGTATTATTATTGTTGTTAGCCGCCCCGAGTCTACGGAGAGGGGCGGCATACAAATATGATTAATAAAATAAATAAATAAAATAATAATAAATATAAAATATTTCCACACATTCAGAATACAAGACTGCTAGACACTTTAGAATTTGTATGCAATTTGTTTCAATTGTAGAAATGATCCACAAGGAGAGCTGATTTGCTCTTCAAAAGTATGCTGACTAATTCTTTCCAGTTCCACTGTACTTAAACATTTTAAGATGTTTTCAAACCATAGCCACATGCCTATGTTCCCTACACTCTGCTCCTATTAAGAAACACATTGTTCTTACTGTAGCAATGTATAACTATTATGCAAAAGCATTCATTTTCTACTTATGCAGTAAGAAATTTCATTGTAAAGCCTAAATGCTAGGTAGGAGACTGTGATTTTTTTTTTACAACTTCCCCTTGAAACATAGCTATTACAGATGAAACTAACTGGGAATGGGTGTGTTGTCAATAAGAGTCATTGTGTAAATCCATGATACACATTTTGCACTGTTATAAATCTACCGGTGATTCACAGACTTCTTCTGTCTTCCACTCGTCGCTCTCTCAGATGCATATCAGGTTGTAGGCACCACGCAGATCTAGCTTGGTGAAAATGGTTGCAGATCAAAGACGTTCCATGAGTTAAGAAATCAGAGGCAAAAGGTAACGGTTGTGTACTGTAATGACATTCAATTTGCGATAGTCACGTCACAGCACAGCCATAAATCTCTAGTTTTCTTTTTCACAAACAGGACTGGAGCCAACAAGGGTGATGACAAGGATTGGATGAAACCCCTGGCCAGGATTTTGTCCAAAAAGTCCCATAATGTGGCCAACTCAGGTTCTGACATTGAGTAAATGCGTCCTACTGGAAGCTTGGTGTTCAGAAGCAGGTCAACGGGACAATCATAAGGGTGGTGCGGGGGAAAATGGTCCACCTCTTTCTCGACCTATCCAGATTCCTAAGAGGCCAGTAAGGGGCGAGTACAAGTGCACTAGAGTGCCTTCCGTCCCCTGTCCTATTACTCTCCTATATCTCCTATTCCTTTCTTCTATTCCTATATCTCTTCTTCTATTCTTTCATTGATATGTTCTATTACTATACGTTCTTTTCTATTCTTTCTTAGATATATTTTACTATGAGTATCTCCTATATAACCATCATCATGTATATATAGATATATACCCACTAAAACCCTCATTGTGTATTGGACTAACTAACTAACTAACTAACTAACTAACTAACTAAATAAATAAATAAATAAATAAATAAATAAATAAATAAATAAAGTCTGTGCAGCCCAAGTGCCAGAGCAACCTGATGTCTTGTTTCCAGCTGTCCTCTCAGACTTTGCAGATGTGGACCACACAATGCAGGCCAGGAAATGAAATAAAGTTCTTTTCTTTTTCTATTTTGTTTCTTACAATAGTCTTCTTTATTTTGCTTGTTTCTCTTCTAATATTAGTATTGTTTATCTTATTAACAATTTTTTTCAATAAACATGATATTTAAAAAACAACAACAAAGGAGGGTCACAGAATGGGAAAACATTACTAATTTCTGATCATCACTGTCAGTGGTGGATTACTGCCATTTCACCCCAGTTCAGATGAATCGGTAGCAGCCGGAGGTTTTGCCAACCTGCCCGGATGTCATCGCGGACGATCTGCACATGTGCAGAAGTTTCTGCATATGCGCCAAAGTGCCATGCACAAGTGAAGCAAATGCATACATGCATTCACAGTAGTGAAAGTAAGTGAAGCCCAGTACGGAACCAAGTCCCCCCAAAGATTAGGATTGCCCCCATCCTCCTTGCCTTTCGTAAGCTGCTTAAAACCCACCTCTGCCGTCAGGCATGGGGGAATTGAGACCTTCTTCCCCCTAGGCCTTTACAATTCTATGCATGGTATGTATGTATGTATGTTTGGTTTTTTATATTAATGGGCTTTTAATTGTTTCTAACATCAGACTACTATTGTACACTGCTTTATTGTTGCTGTTAGCCGCCCCGAGTCCAATCAATCAGTCAGTCAGTCAATCAATCAATCAATCAATCAATCAATAAATGGATACAGCAAGAGAGGGAGAAGGAGGGAAAGAAAGGGAGAGAGAAAGTACCTCAAGTATACCAATCCTTCCATATTGCAATGGAATTTCTGCTTTTTTAAAAAAAGTGGCATTGGATGTGGAAATCTGAGATTATAATATCATAAAATAATTATTTTTTTCTACACATAGTCTTTGGAATCACTTTTTGGGATAATGTAATAATATTATTTAATCTTAGTTAACCATCCAGTTACAGTGCAGGAAAAGCAAGACAACAGAAGTTACCGTATTTCTTGCACTATAAGATGCTCTGGATCATAAGGCACACCTAGCTTTTGAGAAGGAAAACAAAGGAAAAAGAATCTGCCTCCCAGAAACCATTGGTATTCATCTGACTAGCATCCTTGCAGCAAACAGCAAACAGCCTGTTGAGCTTCAGCACTTTATTGCAGCCTGATTTAGCATTTGCAGCTGATTGGCGGTTGGATCAGTCTCCCAGAATAATGCCAATCATCTGTTGCAGGCTGTGAGGACCACCATCACCTATCGCCGCCTCTGTGTGTCACATTTTTGGTCTCCACACTCTTTTCAGTCTCCACACTATTTTCAGTCTCTGCATATCTCTGCAATCTCCCATTTTCAGCCTCAGTGTGTCCCATTTTTGGCCTGTTCTAAGTGACAGGGATTGCTCCCAATCTCCACTGCCTCTATCACTAGCAGCGATTGGCAGTAATAGGTGGCAGCAATAGGTGGCATCCTTGCTGCCTTGAATGGGCTAAAAGCTGGAGATTTGGAGGCCAAAAATGGAGTGTCCATAGACATTTGACTGAGGTTCCTTTTTAGTCCAATGTCTATGAAAGAGTAAAACTATGGTCAATGGCCATATAAGGTTTATTAAGGAAATAACATATTCCGATGGAAATCTGCAACTTTGACCTTTCTGTCTTCATATTTGATGAAAAAGGAAAGAAATGTTCCTATCTGCCTGAAGAAAATAAGATGGAGGAAGAGCTCTAAATCTTTAGTCAGGATACTTTCTGGTTATGGAAAATGATAGCAAAGAGAAAACCTAAGAGGTCAATACTTAAGGAGGAAATATATTTCCAGCATATCCATTTGAGTATTTCCATTATAGCTAGCTAAATCTATAGCAAATAGCTATGGCTAAAGCAGTCAGCAAGCCTGATGCACCACTCAAATTATACGCTATTTGTTTGGCTAAACCCCAACTTCTCTTTTTTACAGATAATGTGAAGGAAGAAACAGGATGAAACAGAAATTGTTTTGAAAAAAAATCCCACAGTTACAGAGAATAATGATGCATGCATACTCACATGCTAATGTGCATAATCACACATTTATAACCTGGCAGCTCTTCAGGCTATGACTGACAGACTTTTTAAGAGCATGCTTTCTTCTAACCAATATTCAATTTACAATTAAGTTCCATAATTTTGCATATTATAAAAGCAGAAGCCAGAAAAAGTCCAGAGAATGGAATGAAAATCAGTAACAGGAAAGAAGCATAATCTATTTATTCCTATTCTTAGTAATTTGAGAATAAGTGGATCATTTCTTTGATGGTAAATCAAGCCGAACTTGTAATAAACACACACACAGACACACACACACAAGACAACGTACATACTAAACCATAATTGTACTCCTGCACAATCCAGAGTTTTTCCAAGCAGATTGTCTGGGGTGCTATTTTAGCTATTAAGCATTGGCATTTACAGCCAAAATATCAAGCACAGGGATTTATACCTTATTAACGTATCCATAGAACAATTCTAAATATAAGCATGCAAACGAAGCATACTAATTAAAATTATCTAGCAATAATAATAATGCACACAATAACTAGAATGTAGTTAATTTGACATATAGATACTGGTAATAGCACTTACAAAACCAATTTTTAGAAAACAAATTTCAAATGATGGCTCAAAATAGGGTTTAATAATCTTACTTGCAGTATTCAGTTATAAACTTTCACTTCTTTCAGAAATGGAGCATCTAACAGCAGTTTTTCATGCTTAGGATCATCAAGATTAATTTCATAAAGAATAGTGTTTCCCAATATTTGCATACATTTCCCACCCACTTACCCAGTCCTGAACTGTAGATATATTTCACTGTAATTAGGAAAGGGCACTAAAGAGTATTCAACAGGGACTAATTTGGCACTCATATTGAAATTAAAAAACAGCAAATAAATAAACAATTTGGTGTTTGCTGACCCAGTCAGGTCATTCCCATTGCTACTTTCAGTAATAATTTACAAGGATTGCAATAATTTACAAGATACAGTGTTTCCCCGAAAATAACACGTCCCCATAATAAGGCCAATAAGGCTTTTCAGCGCATGAGCTGAAGTAACGCTCCTCAAAAATAATCCCTCCCCCAATTACTTTCCAGGGGAAGGGGGGGGAGAGTGATAGAATTAAGCCATTCTTTGGGATGCCCTTTAGGATGCCCTATTCTGTGGACTTTATTGGCTAAGAAGGATCTAGAATCTGTTCTCTCTGGTACACTCCTCCCAAAAATTCACAGGTACAAATTTCAGACACACACACGTTTGAAAATTCAAAACCACCCCGAGTTTTCGGAGAGGGGTGGCATATAAATCCAATAAAACTTGAAACTTGAAAACAATGTTCTTTATAATGAAAATTCACTTAACCTAAGCCCTCTTTTGGTATAGCAAAGAGCAGTCGTCTCCAAACAACCTGGTAATTTGTACAAGTCCCTTATCAGTTCTGTGATACTTAGTTTGAAGCTGTGAGGCAATTCACAGTCCTTCTTCTTTCACAAAGTGAAACATACTTTGCTCTGGTTTAGTTTCAAAGCGGGGAAAAATCAGCACACAAAAGGTCAAAGTCAATAAAGCAGCGAAACACAAGGATCAGATAATCCTCCACAACGGCCAAACCCACAGGCTGCTATTTATAGCAGCCTCACTACTTACCACAGCCCCACCCAACCACAGGTGGCCTCATTTTCTTTGATAATAATCTCTCAGTTGTTGTTGCCTATGCATCGCTCTCCGCATGAGTGGCTGTATCATTAACTCTTGTTCTGAATCCAAGGAGGAGCTAGATAATTGATCTCCTTCTGAGCTGTCTGCCACACTCTCCTCCTCCCTGTCACTCATGTCTTCTTGGTCAGAGGAGCCTTCATCAGCAGATTCCACCGGGGGCAAAACAGGCCTGCAGCATGTGGATGTCTCCCCCACATCCACAGTCCTTGGGGCAGGAGCTGGGCCAGAGCTAACCACAACAGAATCTATGTCTATGCTCCTAACCTGATCCCTTAACCACTACATAACCGCTGATTGTTCTGTGAAAATGGAGAGGAGGAGAAAACAGGAGAATCTGAGGCAATTTTTCATCCATCTTTGATGAAAGCTATGATGGAGTATTAGGCACAGTGCTGTTTGTCCCATCACCACTCTAAAAGAAATGGATTCTGGCATTCTGCAGAAACAAAATATAATCTCATGAAAGTATGACTTCTAAGCCTAAAGAGTCCAATGAACGCAGCTCTGTGGAATAAACACAAAAGGACAAGCTGAGTGCTTTCACCAAGCACAGAGACACATCTTTTCAATTTCCATATGACTAGGTCTCTTTAGATACCAGAGCCCAATGTAAATTGTGTGTGAAGCATCCCTTTGTAAAACCAGTTGAGACATATAGTTTGTTCTTTTCTTGTCACGGGCAGGGTTGCAATCTATAACTTTCCATCCTCCATCAAATAACCTGATTGTAGAAAGTTGTACTTTTAGATTCGCAAGCTGTTCATAAGCATGTCACTTCTGATTCAGTCCTTCAGTGCATACATGGCTTGAGGAAAATGTTATTCTGTCATAAACAAAACTCTAAAGACTAAATTCTGCAAAGTCTTTTGAAAAACAGACATTGTCCGTCAAACCAAGCAAGTTTGCTTCAAACAATATATATGGGTAGTTTCACACACTTTACTGCAACAGAGTCACCAGAGGATTTTGGTAAGAATATTGTGTGCCAAAAACATGTATGGTCCAAATTAGCAATTGTTAGAGTAGAGCCCAGGCTAGAGGCTAGCAGCAAATCACCAATTTCTTCTTGATGCCTTTTTCATCTATCCCTTTTGCCTCTTTTCTTCACTGGTATTCACTGTCACTTCAAAATAGTTCCTTACGCTCCCTGTTGCTCTTTTTCTCATATGCTTTCTTTATTCCTCCCTGCTGAAAACACCAGGCTTATTTAAGTGGAGGGGCGAGGAAAAAGGTTGTATATGGGACTAGAACCCTGTTTCTGGGACTGGGAGATAAGCAGGCTTGCTAAATATGAGATGGGACACATTTGGGAAATTCCACTCTGTGGACTGGACTGGGATATTAAAAAATGCTATAGAATCATAGTGGTCATGTAGAGTAGAGTAGAGTAGAGTAGAGTAGAGTAGAATAGAATAGAATCATAGTGGTCATGTAGAATAGAGTAGATTAGAGTAGAGTAGAATAGAATAGAATAGAGTCTTTGGTGCATATGCTCTCAGTGTACATAAACGTAAAGATACATTTGTCAAAAATCATGAGGTACAACATTTAATGATTATCATAGGCAGTGATGGGCTCCTATGGATATGGTCAGGTATGCAAAACTGATAGAAAAGTTTTGATTTTTTAAATCTTTTTTTCCGTTCTGGGTTCTGGGTAAATGTGGTTGAATGTGTATAATTTTAGAAGAGCTGTACGTTTGTGTGTGTGTGTGTGTGTACATACACATACAGTTTATATAGTAGATAATATATATTTTTGTGTGCCTGTGTTTAATATGTATATACACATATGGGCAGCAGGCAGGACAGGGTGGAACGCAGTTCCACCAGTGGAAATGAAGATGCGTGCGCAGCTCCAGTGATCGGCAGCGTCACTTCCTGGATTTCTGGACTCAGCTCAGCTCTCCTTTTCCCCCCTGCTTCTGCTGCGTCTGCGATCCTTGCTTTTTTCCTCTTTCCTTCCTACTGGCTTCAGACAAGTTTCTCTCTCTCCTGCCTCACACGGCCACTTCCTGCCTGAGGTGCAAGCAGAAGGCATGGGTGGAAGCGGCACTGGAATCATTTATGCTTCTGGCAGCACTTGTTCACCTAGCTACACAGCCTGAGGCAGGGGGGCAACCCAGGAAGGAGAGCACGGGAAACGCGAAGCAAATTGTCACCCCAGTGAGCAATAATGGTAAGGTTGTAAGTCGAGGACTTAACAGTTCACTTTAACAATTATGATCGTTCAAGCCACTCCCACATGGTCACATGGCCAGCAAGCCACTCCTACCCAGTCACATGACCATTAAGCCACACCCACAAAATAAGCCACACCCACAGTGTGGCAGTAAAAGTTTTGGCTGCCCATTACTGCACATATGGCATGTATACATAGAATTGAATAGTATATTTTGAATGTTCAGTAATAGTAAATTGTATCACTTTGAGGCGAGGAGAGGCCAGCCACCCTAACCCTAACTCAAACCCTTGAGGTGAGTGACATCAAGTTGGCAACCTTTAAGCCAGTCACAAAATATCATGACCTCGCCACCGAAACTATGCAATTATAGATGAAACATGTAACAGTGACACCCATTGGCATCAGAGCACCTGATACCATGTCCAATAATTTTACAAACATCCAGATATGCCTATCCCAGGACTCGATAGGTAGACAAAAATGTCAAACTCAGTCTGAACATCTGGCTGACTATGATGACCAATAATAAAAATAATAATAATTTTCACGCATAAAATTAATAAAATATTTGTTTTCACATCTGTAGGATTGTATGAATTCATTTCTGATCATATGGCAGTGGTGGGTTCCAACTGGTGTGGTCCACAGCACCAGTAGTAACCCACTGATGACGCAATTTTTGGCAACTTTTTACGGTGTCTCCATGTCAGAAGAAGCCCTCCTGCCTGACCTTGTCTTAATGCTGACCTTTATTGTTCATCCCAAGCACTGCTGAGAAGCTCCTCAGCTGTGTTTTGGCTTCTAATGTGGTCCTGAGCATATTTATTTTATTTATTCTTTGTCCAATACACAATACATATTGAAGAGGATAGACATTGAGTAATATATATAAAGATAATATGAAAACATATATGATATATGAGATAAAGGAAAGACAATTGGACAGGGGACGTAAGGCACACCAGTGCACTTATGTACTTATGCACTTATGAAATTGCATGGTGGGACTCATGTGCGGTAGCAAAATTCAACTGGAGCCCACCGGTCATATGGCACTTAGTATAGATGGTGATCTGAGTTAACAGATTCTCAGATAAAAAGATACAATGATTTTTATTGCTTTAGGATATTTTCAGCTTTTCAATCTACCCTCAGATTCTGAAATAGTACTGAAACAATAGTAAATCCTACAGTAAGAATATATATTCAACAACACTCCACTAACTTTAATACTCAAATACTTAAGTATAGGTTTATTTATTTCTCCAAGAGACATCAGAATAAGTAGTAATATGTTCCCATCATAGAAAACAGAAAAACTGCCAATAGTGTATTTACTTTGGAGGGAGTCTGACCAACAAATAGAAAATTGAACTGTAAGAAATAGATTAGATGGTAAATTGGTTACCTTCCAATTCTAACCTTTCTCCCTCCAACTTAATCCAGAGTACTGCAAGGTACTGGTAATTTGTCCAAAAGAAAATAAACTGGAATGGAAACGGCTTAACATCTGAGACACACTAATGAAAAATTGGGTTGTAGATGTATATTGTACTTGTACATCTATGTCTTCAGTTGAAATTTCCCAGTATTCCTGGATTCCATCCACATGTCTTTTGGGACCAAGAAATTAATCTATTGATTGAAGCTCTTTGCAATGAAATTACAACTCAAGTTTAAGTACTTATCTTCCAGCCCTTCATGGCACCAGACCAGAATATCTCCGGGACCGCCTTCTGCCACACGAATCCCAGAGACCAGTTCGGTCCCACAGAGTTGGCCTTCTCCGGGTCCCATCGAGTAAACAATGTCGTCTGGCGGGACCCAGGGCAAGAGCCTTCTCTGTGGCGGCTCCAACCCTCTGGAACCAGCTCCCCCCTGAAATTAGGATTGCCCCCACCCTCCTTGCCTTTCGCAAACTCCTTAAAACCCACCTCTGCCGTCAGGCATGGGGGAACTGAAACATCTCCCCCTTGCCCATGTTGTTTTGGTGTTAGATTGATTGTGTGCTTGTTTTTTAATATTTTGGGGTTGTTGTTTGTTTGTTTGTTTGTTTTTTTAATGAATTTTTTAGCTTAAAATTGTAATTGGATTGGTGGGTATTGGATTTGCTATTATGTATTGTTTTTACTTTGTTGTGAGCCGCCCCGAGTTTGCAGAGAGGGGCGGCATATAAATCCAATAAATCTAAATCTAAATCTAAATCTAATCTTCCAAGAAGAATCTTTTCAAATTGAAATGGAAATATAATATCTTATTTATATCTTATGAATATAATATCTCTCCACTAGTTTTATGTTGTGGAAATGCTATATCAGAGGTGGGTTCCTCCAATTCGCACTGGTTCTATGGAACTGGTAGTAATTTGGCAGCCTGGGTTGCTGGAACCGGCAACGATGCAGGCCTGCACCGCCATCTTGGGTTTTTTGCTTCTGCACATGCAGAAACCACCCCTGTGTTATATACTTTCTTAGGAGTAACATTCAGATTTGAGCAACTTGTTGAAAAGAAGACAATATGTTTCAAGGAGAAAATTAGATTTTATCTCTAGGAGTGGAAATCAAACCTATTTCTATTTATTTGTTTTAAAAGTCTGTATGTGTTACATTTTTATCAAGTATTTCTACAACTAGTAGTTGTAGAATTGATCTTATCAGACCTGTCACAGTTTTTCTTCTCCTTCTAATGTCCTCAAAATGTTCTGGGATATCATACAGATAAAATGAAGGTAACTGTAAAAAATGTTAGAGGAAAAATATTTATTCTAAATCCACAAGAAAAATATTCCTAGTTCACAAACAGTCCCTATGCTTCTGTTTACCTCTATAAATTACCAATAAATTTAAATGAGATGTTTGCTTATTTTGATGCCCCTTAGAGAAATAAAGATTTATACTCCACAGTATGTATGCCGCCCCAAGTCTTCGGAGAGGGGCGGCATACAAATCTAATAAACTATAACTAACTATAACTATGTTCACACACTGAAAATGAAACACAGGAACAATGTACTTGCAAATAAAGCTACTATTTGCTTATAAATTTTGACTCAATTTTCTTGTATAATATGGTTATTTTCTTGTATAATATGGTATTTTTCTTGTATAATATGGTCATTATCTTGTATATGGTATTTTTCTTGTATGATATGGTCAGCCAAGGTCCAATTTCAATTATATTAATAATAAATATTAAATAACAGTTTTCCTTCTCCCAAAGATATTCAGAAGTTTTACATTAAAGAGAAATTGCAAAAAAATAATAATCTGATTTTAACTGACAGAAATATTACATTGGACAGCTTCCTGAATTTATTTACCCAATGTTATCCAAAGCTGAGCTTTAAGATTGCATTTGTCTAATTTCAGGATATGCATGAATTGGCAAATACGTTTTAACTTTATGCTTGACCAATATGAAGTTGATTAATAACATACATGGGGCCTGTCATATATTCTGCTCCCCTTGCCTATTTTCAAAGAAATAATTTAAGAAGTAATTAATTGTTGAAATGATGCATAGCTATCAGAAAGAGCCAATTCTAGAAATGGTAAGTCCTTCTGTTCTATTAAAAAATAAAGTGGAATTCTGTGCTATTGCTGAGTGCAGATGAATTCACAGAAGGCTAAAGTAGAGCCTTGGTTGTGCAGTGGTTAAAAGGCTGTATTGCAAGCTACTTCTCCTGATCACTGAATGCCTTGGAAGATTGAATCTCAGTAGGCTCAAGGTTGACTCAACCTTTCATCCTTCCAATGTTGGACCCAGATTGTTGGGGGGCAATACGGGCTCTATAAACCGCTTAAAGGGGACTGTAAAGCACTGTGAAGCATTATATAAGTATAAATGCTAATGCTATTGCTATAAAGTAACAAGATGGTGTAATTGTTGCAGTGTATCAAAAATGAAAATAACCATATTTGCAAATTTATATAGCTGGCCATTTCACAAAAAAGTAGTTTTGGATGATGTACAAACTATAAAATACTAGACAAATATAAAGCAATAAATAAAATAATAATTGCAGGTGTCACTAATTACAAATATTTAGCAGCTTTATTTGGCAGTATTATTTTATTATGATGATTATTTATTAGAGTTGTATGCCACCCTTCTCCGAAGACTCGGGGCGATTACAAATTGGGGGCATTTTACACTAATTTAAACTGAAGAGTTTTGGCACTTATCATATTCCTAGAACCATATTCAGGCTCTTTCAATGTAGTCTTTCATGTTTTTATACATGACTTTGTGATTTATAAACATATGCATATACATATACATTCACATATACATATTCATACACACACACACCCTACATACATATCAGGAGTGAGTTCCACTTACCTTCCCTACCAGTTTGCCCCCATCACATCGTGCAAATGTCCTTCTGTGCATACGCAGAAGGTTCTTTGCTGGCCGCAGTGACCAGAAAACCGGTTCAGGAACGTGGACAGATGGCCATTGATACTAGTTCAGGAAGCGGGTGGAAATTTCCACCATCGGTATGTGAGAACCAGTTTGAACTGGCAGCAACCCACCATTGATATATACATAGTAGAGGTGGGTTCCTCCCAGTTGTTGTTGTTGTTGTTGTTGTTGTTGTTGTTATTATTAATTAGATTTATATGCCACCCTTCTCCAAAGTCTCGGGGCAGCTTACAACACGTAAAAAAGATAATAAACATTTATCATTAGATTAAACTTACATTTAAAATGCTACATTTAAAAAACCAAAAAACCTATTAAAATACATTCATATCGATTCAAACATTCATACAAACTCATTGTACATTTACTGTCTAGGGGGCAGAGTCTAATAACCCCAAGCTTGGTGGCATAGGTGAGTCTTTAGTTCAGGCCAGTTCTATAGAACTGGTAGTAACTTGCAGCCTGGTTCACTAGAACCAGCAACAGTCCAGACCTACCACACCCCTGAGTTGGTTCTCCTGGCGGTGCCATAGGTAGTGCCATTTTTAAAAAGTACTGTGCAAGTGCATGCCCGGGCCCGACACACAATACATGTGCTCCCCGTATTGTGTCCCTGAGTAAATCAGAAGCAAAGAAAACCAGAACCCATCCCTGATAAATACGTGTGTGTGTGTGTGATTTATTGTTGAACAATATTAGTCCAAGGACATTTTACCATAGCTACAGTTCTTGGATTACTTATAGATCTTGTACTTCACAGGCTTTTACATGTCTGTTAAAAAAGAAAAAAGAAAAAGGTCATTGCCTGAGTCTGAAAGTCAATTAACCCAGAAAGTAGAATGAAAAGTTCATGTTAATCTACAAATATAAATCTCAGTGGTGATTAATTCAAATCCTTATAGTGGCTCCAGGAAAGTAATTTATTCTTTTATAGGATGAGTCTGCATATTTTCCCCTGAACTTGAGACATTTTATTATAATGAATAAATAGTTGGCATACACTCATTTTACAAAATTAGTGTGTAGACTTAAAATAATTCTGAACAATTTGCATCATTATTAATACTAGCCATCAAGTAATACACTAGGATCAGGTGATAATTACATTATTTTTGCTTCTTTTTCTCTCTTTCTCTTTATCTCTCTCTCCCTGTTCCTCTCCCTCTTTCTATTAGATTTTGATTACAAGGCTTCAATATTTCACCTGCATTTACTGGCTTCTAAAGCAGGTAGTCATTAAAAGCTAACATCAAGATTAGCATTGTCAATAGCTCACAGAAATGTAGGGTTTTTTTATTTTACAGTTACTGTATATAACAAGAGTGCATGTTGATTATCTGTGTTTGTTTGTTCTGTTTGTTCTGTTCTGTTGGAAAACTCTAGTAGTTCCATAAAAGAAATGTCAATTAATTTACAGACTTTCTAACTGAAAATAAATCACTTAAGTAACGTCATTCCAGCTAAAGGAAGAACAACCTCCCAAAATGCCATAAATCACTAAATGCTACTACTCCATTTTTGCGGAGAGAATATGTCACAAATACAAATTTACAATGGAAATTAACCACGTCATTTACTTTGTAGAGACAAAACTCTGCTTTCTGATAATCAAACACTTATTTCTTCTATTTCTAAAATCTTACTATTAAAAGTTCTTGGAAAAGTGGGCCCTATTGTTTGCATACCTTATTTTCCGGTTTAAATCAGGTTCCTTGAATGAATGAAGAAAGGAAGATTCAAGTTTCAATCAAATCAGTTTCATTGATTCTTTATCCCCATCTCCACACATGGTATTAAAGTCTGACTGAAAACTGGTCTCTTGCTTCCATATCAATCCTATTTTAATGGTAATTATGTCTGCATTTTCAAACTAAACAATAAGAAAACAGCTTCTTTCTGCTCATTTTTAATTACTATGAGACAAACTTACCTTTCAATTATTGCTGCATTTTAGATTAAAATGTCAACAAATGTTAAATTGCTCCTTAGCTTTCAGACCAGATTGAGTAACTACCTAAATAGTACCGTAAGTTGAATTTCCAGTTTGTGTTTTATATTCAAACTAATTAATTATGTTATACAACCTCTCTGTCTCACAGTCAATATGGAACACTTGGACAAAGTAATATGATTGAAAGAAGGGGATTTTTGACCATTTTCTCAAAGACAGAATCTTGGAAAACTGACAGTAAAGATATTGGGAATGAAGAACAAGACTTTTCTAAATTATGAACTTTCAAATTTTATTCCCATTTCTGTAGTTTTCCAAACACCAAGGTTTACCGTGCATAATTCTACTAATCTCCTGATAGCTGTTGGTTTATCTTGCAAGCATGTTTTAAAGGAGAAGGACAAATGAGAAACAAATGTTTCGCTTTATAATTATGCATAGTATCATGCCAAGGTTCTATTTTAAAGACAGGAATCTAATAAAATTTGTATCATATATTCCTGCTGAAGATTCTAAGAACATCTAAAAATATTTTCTTTTTCAATATTTCGAAGCACTCAGCACTATATTTTGTCCTGAACTTTTGTACCTACTCCAAAATTATATGTTTCTCTCTGTATGTAAATCTTGTCAGAATAATACAGGAAGAAAAAAACCCAGGGGTTTCTATGAAAATAAGATCCACTTTTTGATTTTAGATTTGAGTTTCTAAGTTAAGAGATATTAATATTTATGGAAAGGCAAGGAAGATTATGCTTTTCATACTTTTTCTCCTGTATGGAAATATAAACCTAATGTTAAAAGTTTATTTACTTACTCCTTTATCCAGTTTTACGATTCTTACTTTCAAAAAGTCCATACTTTTGAATCATTTTTCTGAGATGGGGAAATGATTTTAATACTTTTAATTTGCAAGGACTGGCTTAAGAAAACAATATTGGATAAGAGTATGTAGAAACCCTAAATATTATATTGCAATGTTTTAA
Organism: Erythrolamprus reginae; assembly: GCF_031021105.1. Classification (NCBI taxonomy): domain Eukaryota; kingdom Metazoa; phylum Chordata; class Lepidosauria; order Squamata; family Dipsadidae; genus Erythrolamprus; species Erythrolamprus reginae. The sequence goes on from NC_091954.1 coordinate 96,688,045, forward strand.
GAATTCTGGGGAAATAGGCTGGAAAACCCATTTCTACTTCTCCATAACATCTAAACCAGATTGTACATTCCTGAACAGTTGCCAAAAATGCATTTCCAATCTGAAGGACAAGAAATTAAATCTGGATGCTAACAAAATGGAGATCCTGTGAATGAGATGCTCAGATGTGGAAATTGGCTGAAATCCCTCAGTGCTAAAAGATATGTAGCTTTTTCAGGAAACCTTTGATCATCATTGCCATTCGAATGACTTTGTGACTTATGGACCTATTACCAACTTTCATTGACACACCAGTAGGAATATCCTGTAGGGTCAAAGTATTTGGTATTTACTTACTTACTTACTTACTTACTTACTTACTTACTTACTTACTTACTTTATTTATTTATTTAAATTTTTATGCCGCCCTTCTCCTTAGACTCAGGGCGGCTTACAACATGCTAGCAATAATGCTTCCCCCCACAATCCGGGTCCTCATTTTACCCACCTTGGAAGGATGGAAGGCTGAGTCAACCTTGAGCCGGTGATGAGATTTGAACCGCTGACTTACAGATCTACAGTCAGCTTCAGTGGGCTGCAGTACAGCACTCTACCTGCTGCACCACCCCGACTCATTAGAGCACATGTTGGAGGGAAACATTATGGAAAAAATGATGATCTATAAGCAAATATTTATATTTGCCCATAATTTCTTCATTTCTAACTACATGAATAAAGTTAATGGTGTTCATAGGAATAATAATAATAATAATAATAATAATAATAATAATAATAATTATTATTATTATTATTATTTATTAGATTTGTATGCCGCTCCTCTCCGAAGACTTAGAAGTATTTTGCAATCATTTCTTCTATATTCTTATCACTATACAATCAACTATATCCAGGCTACTTTTCTTCTTGCCATTGATTATTCTGGAAAACATACATTACAGCATTTCAGGAGTTCTGCTCCATGAAATTGAAAGGCACTATAATTATGTGCTATCATTCAGACTTCTAACCCTAGGGAAAGAAGAATTATGTTCCTATATTTGTCAAGAGATATTGCAGTAAAAAAATGCAAATTATTTGATTCAATATACAACTAATATTAGTCAAAATGTATAGATAATTTGTATCATGCTTCAACAAAAATGTACAAAGTTTGGTGGGTATATATTTAACCCATGAAACTCATGACAGATGAGATGGTGATGTAGATTGGATAAATTCATAGTGGATGCGACTATAATGCTGCAAAACGAGACTAGGTTTATGTTTCCATTTTTTGCTTCTGAGCACTTCAGATATAGCTGGTTACTAGTGATGGGCGAACCCAATGGTGTTAGGGTTCGGCAAGTTCGGACAAACTTTACACAAAATTCGGCCGAACCCGAACCGAACCCGAACGGGGAATCCCACCAAAAGATTCCGGGGGCGGAGCTTTGACATCACGTATACTGTACCAACAGGTTGCTAAGGATGCCAAGATGATCACTTCCTGGATTCCATGGAATCCAGGAAGTGATCACCTTGGTGTTCTTAGCAACCTGCTGGTGACGTCAAAGCTCCGAATGCCGAACGCGACCCTGAACTTTGCCCGAAATTTCAAAAAATTTCGTGTTCGTGTTCGGCATACCGAACACTGCAAAATTTGGTATGGACCTGAATTGTGCGGGTTCGGTTCGCCCATCACTACTGGTTACCTACAATGAGAAATAAACTACTAGAACATGATGGGCTTGACTTGATCATCCATGGTTATTCTCATTTTTTACTCACCCTTAGAAACATGGGCAACCACAGGTGGCAGGAGATACAAATAATAAATCTTTAGCTGTGATGCTATGATACAATCCACATTATGTACTGGTGTCCAATGACAGGGCAGAAATACAGAGCATTGGGTATGTGTCATAATATCAAAGGACATATTCCATCTTTTTGGTCCTTGAAGTTTGCGTGGCATGCTTATGATGAGAAACAAGGAAGTTCCTAAGTACCAATGCACCCACTGAAAATCTGTAGAGCCTGAATCGTCATTGATTCTGGGAGTCCTCACTCTTTCCTTTCTAGTTGAGAAAATTAACAAACCCATTCATATCTGATTAAGCTTTTGGAATCCCTTCATCAAAACAATAACCTTATCCTATCATATCCTAGATTGTATTCTTAATATACAGTGATCTCTTGATTATCGCGAGGGTTCCATTCCAAGACCCCTCGCGATAATCGATTTTTCGCGATATAGCGGTGCAGAAGTAAAAACACCATCTGCGCATGCGCGCCCTTTTTTTCTATGGCCGCGCATGAGCAGATGGTGGATCCGGGGAGCGACGAAAGTTCGTAAGCCGACAGGTTGCTTTCAATGTCGGCTGCCCCTGCCCCCCAGCACCCGCTCGCCTGCTGTTCGCCGCTCGCCCGCCTGCCCGGCCGGCGGCTCACTCACTCGCCGCTCTCCCGTTCACTCGGCCGGCCGCTGCCCGGCTGGGGAGGTGGATTCGCCGCCCCTACCAGCCCGATCTCTCTCCGGTGGCTGGGGAGGTGGATTCGCCGCCCCCACCAGCCCGATCTCTCTCCGGTGGCTGGGGAGGTGGATTCGCCGCCCCCACCAGCCCGATCTCCCTCCGGTGGCTGCCGCCCCGACCAGCCCGATCTGGGGAGGTGGATTCGCCGCTCCTCGCCGCCTTCGCCTCGCTTCGCCTCAGCTGCTGCCCGCTGCCTTCATCTTCTCCCCAAACTCCTCCTTCCCTGCCAAAGCAGCCACCGCAGTTGAGCGCGTGAGTGATGCAGGGCAGCCCAATGCCGCCGGGAGGGGAATCCAAGCTGGTGGCTGGGGACGCGGATCCACTGCCCTCGCAGCCAGATCTCCCTCTGTGTGTGTGGGGGGGGCGATGAACCTACGATCGGGGGCTGTCCGTCCCTGTTGGGTGGTGCAGGGCAGGCACAGGGAGGGAGGGAGAGAAAGGAAAGAGAGAGAAAGGGAGGGAGAGAAAATTGAATGAAGAAGGGAGAGAAAGAAAGAGTAAGAGGTAGAAAGGATAGAGAAAAAGGAAGAGAAAGTGAGAGAGAAGTGACTCTTGGTGATGACGTATGACGTCATCAGATGGGGAAAACCATGGAGTATTTTTTAATTATTATTTTTTGAAAAATCGCGATATAGCGTTTCGCGAAGATCGAGATCGGGAAAATCGAGGGATCACTGTACTACCTAATTCTACATCTTATTCTACACTTGACCTATTAAACATCCCCATAATACATGTTAGCTCAAATTTGTGTGGCATTTTAAGTTAATCATGAATGTTAATTAACTTGGAAGTTTTCTGAATGTTTCATACTATCCTTCTATAATTTAAAACTATCAAATATTTATCCTTGATGGAATCATGTCTATTTGACCCTTATTGTTTAGCATGCAGGGATTTCTATTTTTAATGAATGTATCTTCTTGTATTCTAATTATTTTTTACAAGAGTCAGACCTAATTTATTATTAAATATCAGACATCAGACTTTTGCTTTTTATGATGTTCATAAAAATAAGCTGCATTATTTTATTTGTGTTATATATTTCTTTATTTGAACATTAGCTGACAAAGTAACAATGATATTTTATGCTTTCAGTCCTAGCTATATGTAAAAAAATCCAAGTAACTGTTTTATACTTGTGTTAGTTGATACTGATGTTTGTTCCCTGATTCAGCAGAAGAAACTGCTGAAGTCATTTGAAAAATCATGATTACTTGCAAACCAGTTTTCAGATTTTTTTATAGTGAATGTGTAATAGCAATTTATAGCTATTGACACAAATTCATTTCCACATATTGATTGCTGCTTTTTCAAAACCTCTTTCTCTCATACATGCACAGAGGGGAGGGAGGGAGAGAAAGATGGTAAGAGAGAGGGTGAGGGAAAGGGAGATGTGGATAAGAGGGAGAACACACCATCATCACCATCAATCCAGTTTAGTCATGTCTCTTGGCCTGTCATAGTTGTTACGTATGGATGGACATAGTATTTATTTGTTTTGTTTATTTTATTTTATTTTATTTTATTTTATTTTATTTTATTTTATTTTATTTTATTTTATTTTATTTTATTTTATTTTATTTTATTTTATTTTATTTTATTTTATTTTATTTTATTTTATTTTATTTTATTTATTTTATTTTATTTTATTTTATTTTATTTTATTTATTTTATTTTATTATTATTTATTTTATTTTATTTTATTTTATTTTATTTTTTATTTTTTTTATTTTATTTTTTTTATATATTTTTATTTATTTATTCATTTATTCATTTATTTATTTAATTTAGATTTCTATGCTGCCTAATCCCAATGGAACACACAGCGACATACAGCAATATAAAAAGAATACATTAAAAAGAAGTCAAATGTTAATTACAGACCGAAAAGGGTCAAGATAATTGGTTTCATCCAAGGATCACCAAGGAGTGGTGAGCCACCACCTTCTCAACAACCTTATCCAAGAAGGGGAGGTTGGACACTGGCCTAAAGTTCTTCAATTTGACTCCAGGTATGGTTTATTGAGGAGGGTTGCACAACTGCTTCCTTCAGTGGCTGTGGAAAGGACCCCTCACTCAAGGAAGCATTAATTAGTTCCTGGATCCAACCACGTGTCACCTCCCAGCTGGCTGAAACCATCCAGGAGGGGCATAGGTCCAGTAAACAGGTGAAGGAGCTTATAGCTCTCATGACCTTCTCCACCTCATGAGGAGTTACCAGGTAAAACTCATCCCAAAGAACAGGACTAAGACTTGACTCTATCACCTCGGTCTGTATTGCAAATTGGAGTCCAGATCATTCTGAATCTGAGTGACTTTATCTGCAGCTCTATCCTGTAAGGACTCCACCACTCCCTCCTTATTCAGGAGGTAACAGGTCACCCTAAACATCTGGGTGAGAATCTGCAGATGCAATAAGGGCGGTAAGGTATGCAGACTTTGCCGACTCTATCGCCACAAGGTAAGTCTTAATTAAAGCTCTTACCTATGTTCAGTTTGACTCAGAATTACTGGCCCTCCATAGTCACTCCAGGCATCTCTTTTGGCGTTTCATCCCCCTGAGTTCCTCAGTACAGGAAGGAGTCTACTGCTTTGGAGAGGCTACAAAGGTGCAATCTGGTCCGGAGTCCCTGATGCAGCCTTATTCCATGCCATCACCAGGGACTCAGCCAGGCAAATGAGTCAGGAATTTCTCCAAACTCCCTCAGAAATCCATCTGGGTCCATTAGGTGCCTGGGGCGAACCACATAATCAGTTCTGCTTCCCTGAGGTGGGGGATTGGCCTGTCAAAGTCCACCATTAGCATGGAGTGATTTGACCATGACAAGGGTATGATGACTATACCCCTTAAAACCAGATAATTTCCCCCCTGCCCCGAGAGTGTATGTCCCCCTCTATAAGTTGGATCCTGAATTACTTGGGTCAGGTCCATAGACTCCTGCGCCCCATCCAAATAATGGCAAGTTGAAGTTCCCCCAGGACCATAAGCCTAGTAATTATTTGCATATGGCCACTGATTGGCTAATTTAGCAGTGGGAGTTTAAAACCCATATCTGTGGCTGGCAGGGTCCGGGGTGACCCTTAAAAGTGGCTTCTCTGCAGTCTGCCGCAGTCTGTATTAACTTCAGCTTGGAGTTAATAAAGGTGCTGAACTGTTGCCTCTTTATTTGTGAATCTAACAATAGTGTTTTCTTACTTAATATTAGCAGCTGTGCTTAGATTTTTCAAATCCAGCCATGTTAGGGATGGACTTGCCATCTGAGTTGGCTTACTGACATTGGCAAGACCATTTCCAATACATATGTCATCTTTAGCTTTATCCAGTTTAATTCAGTGCTTCTTCTGTCATACCCAATTTTTATTCCATTTAAATGCTCAGAAACAGCCACTATTGTACACAGCTTCAGGTGCACCATCCATACAGGTAACTTTATGTTTTGAAGCATTTTTGCAGCATTGCTTACTTGTATTTCCCATTTCCCCCCTTCATTTGTAGCATTTGTAGCATCCATTTTACTTTCTCTCCTATCACCATCATTCTGTCCAAGTGCAAGAGAATACTACTGTGCTTATAATTTTATGCTATTTATATTGTAAGCATACTACCTACAGAATTCTTTAATTTTATTTTCATCCTGTACCATCTTATTATTTTTAACTCAATTTGTTCAGAAGGAGGCTTCTTCTTTAGGCCTTTTCAACCATATTCTTTAAAAATTCATAACATATTTCTTTTCATTTTCTACATCTCTTAACCTTTAATAATCTCAACCCAGACAAGACGGATGGGCTGTGGGTCTTGCCTCCCAAGGACAATTCCATCTGTCCATCCATTACCCTGGGGGGAGAATCATTGACTCCCTCAGAGAGGGTTCGCAACTTGGGCGTCCTCCTCGATCCACAGCTCACATTAGAGAAACATCTTTCAGCTGTGGCGAGGGGAGCATTCACCCAGGTTCACTTGGTGCACCAGTTGCAACCCTATTTGGACTGGGAGTCACTGCTCACAGTCACTCATGCCATCATCACCTCGAGGCTTGACTACTGTAACACTCTCTACATGGGGCTACCTTTGAAAAGTGTTCAGAAACTTCAGATCGTGCAGAATGCAGCTGCGAGAGCAATCATGGGCATTCCCAAATATGCCCATGTTACACCAACACTCCGCAGTCTGCATTGGTTGCCGATCAGTTTCCGGTCACAATTCAAAGTGTTGGTTATGACCTATAAAGCCCTTCATGGCACCGGACCAGATTATCTCAGGGACTGCCTTCTGCCGCACGAATCCCAGCGACCAGTTAGGTCCCACAGAGTGGGTCTTCTCTGAGTCCCCTCAACTAAACAATGTCGCTTGGCGGGACCCAGGGGAAGAGCCTTCTCTGTGGCGGTCCCGGCCCAATGGAACCAACTCCTCCCAGAGATTAAAATTGCCCCCACCCTCCTTGCCTTTCGTAAACTGCTTAAAACCCACCTCTGCCGCCAGGCATGGGGGAACTGAGATACTCTTTCCCCCTAGGCCTTTACAATTTTATGCATGGTATGTCTGTATGTATGTTTGGTTTTTATAATAATGGGTTTTTAACTGTTTTTAGTATTGGATTATTATTATGTGCTGTTTTATTATTGCTGTTAGCCACCCCGAGTCTCCGGAGAGGGGCGGCATACAAATCCAATAAATAAATAATACTTTACCCTCTGCAATATTTTTATCTTTATATATATTATATATCAACTTTCCCCTTATCTTCATTCCAGTAATCATTCTATTTTTTCAGTGGGGTATTCTGAGAACCATACTAATTTGTCACTATTGTTTCCTGTAGTGATTTTAAACAATCCCGCAGATGTGCAGTAGTTTGTATTTGTTGGAGATTTTAAAAAACACACTACAAAAACATCTACTCATTCCAATAAGTTACAGATTTTCATCCATTAAAAAAAAAAATGGTATGAACTTCATTGTACCTGGCCAAAACAAAAATGGTTACCTCATCTTCCCTAAATTGAGAAATTGTGTATTATTATTCTATATTCCTTGTTAATAGGAATATTAGGTAAGAAAGTGTAATGGCTCATTTTTTCTTATTGAAAGAAACACTTGAATGAACTGTATATGTTTTGAATGTATCTCCACTATGAAACACCTGTTAATTAGGGTATTCTTTATTCAAAGGAAAAACTTCAATTTTAATATGAAATTAATACTTTAAACAGTGCAGAATGCACAAAATTTGCAAATGATATCAATAAATGAAATTCAATTCAGTTTGCTCTTATTGCAATGCTGATCAACCATTAGAGAATCATGCTAGTTATTAAATATGTTAAATAAACACTGAGCAGAGCAAAATTGTTGCATAACTGGTATTTTTTAAACAGAAAAAAATGTTTCCTGGTGTGAAAAAAATTACAAATCATTAGTTTGAAAAGGTGGGAAGTTTCATCAAGTCTTTTGTTTTCTCAGTATGAGATTAAATAATGAAGAACATATAATTAATAAAACTAGTGTTATTTCTATTTATTTCTCAACACTCTCCAGGATGTTAATAGTGCTTGTATTTACAAGGTTTAATATATAAATCATTCCGGCTACACACCAATTTATTTGGAAACAAATTCAAGTGAATTTTTTGCAATGGATATTTTTGATTAAATATATACGCACTTATGAAAACAATGGAAGCTGGAATTTCAGTTGCTAAACAATGCATCATTAAAAGTTAGCCTGGACCTGATTTTACTATTATTTTTATCATGGTTGTTAAGCAAACCACCTCTAGGATTAAATGAATCACATGGTCACTAAGTAAACCTGGCTTCCCCAGTTGACTATGGTTGTTGGAAACTGACTGAGAAGCTTTCAGAATGCAAACACATGACTGCAAGATGATGCAACCATTGTAAATGTGAGACAGTGGCCAAGTGCCCAAACTGCAATCCTATGAACATTGGGAATGATACAAATGGTTGTAAGTCAAGGACCTGTACATTATAATGCCATTATTAAGCCTTACACATTGCTGAAATACGTAGTGATATAGTGTCACATTTTATTATCATGTATCTTAGTGTTAACCCTCCGAATCATTGATGTTAGTGATCTATTCTAAAGTATTGCTATGTGAGCAAATTTAGTTAGATACAGGATTCACCAAATGCTGTGTTAGCACTATATGATAAAGCCTGCAAATAGCCTTGCCTTGCAGGATTATGATTACAATCTTTATGTCAAATGAAAACTGCATCTATCATGCAAAACAGTTCTATTTAAAGGTCTTGATTTTCTGCAGACACAAAAGTGTAATATGAAACCATTTTCTCCAGATGTAATCCTCCCCTTGCTTGCAAAGCTGCATTCAGACAGAGTCTAAAGGTGATTTGCAGATTAACTACAGGCATGCTGACCCATAATCCACATCTGTGTCATTTTTCTTATTCTATCGTAAAATGCCTCTACGGCTTTACAACTTTTGTTCTGAAAGCATTGAATTCTCCTTGAAATTGCAACGCGGTAGTAATATTAGGATTAAAAGACCAAAATAAAAACCCCATCTCGTGAGATGCATGGCTTTGTCAAATTGATAAATAAATAAAGTCCTTTGCCCATCAAAGGCATCAGTGCAAGAGAAACAGGCCAAGACAATGGAGTATTTCACCAAAGAAATGCTAAGCAAGATCAATAACAGTCAGGAAGATTTCCAAAGTGTTGAGATTGGTGTGGAGTAAACATTTCAGTGTCTATTTTTAACCTTTTTACTAACTGTTGTGATTCAGCCTGAGGCTGCTCAGGGACCAGCTGTGTCTCTGCTGGCTCCATGCCCGGAGGAGGAGGACAGCGAAGAGGAGGGGGCTGAACAGTCGGATGGGGGAGAGGAAAGTCAGGAATGGGACGAAGGAGAACAGCATGAGAGCCCCGGGGGGGGAGGGGCTCTCCCCAGCCAGTAGCTTGGAGTCATTAGGTGATGACACACAAGCCGTCATTGACATGCGACAGAGACGGTCAGATCAAAGAAAGGAGCAATTAAAGAAGTATTATCAGCACTGAATTAGGAACAGCTGGGCTTGGGTGTGGTCCTCCTTAGCAGGGTTTAAAAGGCAGGCAAACCCTTGAAGCCATGTGGAGTGTTATCAATTGGAGTTGCGGTGACCTGTTTTGATTCTCAGCGTCTCTGATCTTGGCTTGTGGCCTCGCAGTCTGGAAGACTCATGGGAGGCGTCTGTTTGCTATGTACAGCTTCGTCTTGGCAGCAAGAATCTGGTATTGCTTCATGGACTATTGCCTTCATGTATATATTTGAAGTTCCAGCGTTTTTCCTGTTTGTAAGGACATTTTCTGTTACCTGTGTTTTTCTTGAATTTTATAAACTGCCTTTGCCTTTTACTGGTGTGTCTGGATTCTCTTTTTGGGTTGGTCTTGGCTTCTGGAATGACCCAGACAGAACACTAATGTTTCCCCAGTTTAGTGATGAGTACCCAGAGAGTAGTCCAAAGCTGAGGAGTACCAGGTAGAAAGAATTCAGAAGCTGCAGAGAGAGATATAATTGGTCATTAGCAGCTAGAGTAGGTGACAAATTTGAAACAAAAATAATTTAAACAACAGGAGAAGTCCTATTTTTTGCCATCTCCCTGGCAAAATAAGGAAATACAGGCCATGTACAGTATCTGCAATACTTCCAGTCTTTATCCAAAGAGTGAATACATTTTTTTCTCCTCTGTTGCCCACATCTTGCAGAAGTTCATGTCCCAGTCAGCTAGGGATGCATGCTGAATATTCTACAGTGGAAGAGAAAGAAGGATTCACCACCAGATTTCCAATTCCCTACCCCCAAAAGTTCAGCCCTTCAGCATCACTCCATAGGAAATGAATGGAGGTGAATATGCAACTTCACAAGAGGATGAGGATTGAAGAAAAGATAACAAAGCCAAGAGGAAAAAAAAAGAAAGCGGCAGATTGTTAAATTTTGTGCTTCAACTTAAGTCAAAGTACAGAGGATGGGTATGAATCAAATGTTGTGACATGAGCAGGCAGACCTCTACATGTCCATTTTAGCCATACACTTCTTTAGTTCTTTGAGTTAAGTTGATGCAAGAGGTCTAATAATGAGTGTAACTTTGGGGTTTATCCTCCATGTTTTGTTATCTTTTCTTTTTCTTTTTCCCAAGCAACCTCATCTTCTGAAGTTGCATATTAGCTTCTATTAACTTCTTCTTGAATAATGTTGAGGGTCTGAACTTAGTGACATTCATGAATGACCTACATGGCCTCAACCTGGATGGTTCACCTGTTCAGTGACCTTGTCGGCCCCTTCTGTCATTGGTGCTGTCACTTTTACTTTGTCCTTGGGACACAATTCTTAACGTACTTCACACAATACCATTTTACATTTTGACTTCTACACTTTTAGCATGTAAGCATGTGACTTGTCAGCAGTTAAGGTTCTGTAGCATGTTAAATGGGGGACTATTATGCACTTTCGAAAGGGAAATATTGGTGGAAGTGACAGAACCATTAGTAATTGCATCGGAACAAGAGAGAATGTTATTTTCCTGCCTATTGATTTTAACTAATTCTAACGGTTAGAGTCTTGTTCAGCTGATGAGCTAGACCTGAATGAACATTGTTTCATGCTGTGAAACGCACACTACTTCTAAGCAAAATCTCTCTATGCTTTCCAATCAATTTAGTGGATCTAAAAAAAAACCTTATCACCTTTCTTCTTTTACCTGGGAAAAAAATCATTAAACAATTAGAAGTTTAATAGCAGCAACCATAGTTCCCTCTAAGCTGAGCAGTGAGCAATCGCTCACTTAAAATCATCATCAACTCAGAGTTTTCCAAACCTGCCCAGAAAGCCCGAGAGGGAAAGAGTGAGAGGGAAGGAGAGAGAGAGGAAGAGAGGAAGAGAGAGAAACATAGAAAAAAGAGAGAAAGAAAAAGAGAAAGAAAAAGAATGGGAGTAAGGAAAGAGAGAAAGAAAATCAAATCTAGTTTGAAACTAGCTCAACTATTTAAGTGGCATTTTGATATTGATAGAGGTGCCCTATTATGAGCTCACTGTTATAGACACACAGTACAGTATTTTATTTTGAAATTCTCTGAGGCAAAACAGGTGGGTTTTTTATTTGTTTGTTTGTTTATTTGTTTATTTATTTATTTATTATTTCTGTGCCGCCCAGTCCCCGAAGGGACCTTCCGCTCAGACACTATTACTTTTCCGCCCACCCCCCCCCAAAAAATTAGAGGGAACACTGGCAGCAACATGTAAGTAGCTTTTTGTCTGTGAAAGTAGGTAAATGCCACTTTGGGACTGTATTTTTAATCTGTGTTGATTACTGTGCATATTATTATTATGCCCTTCAAAATGACCATCTTTGCAAAATTCAGCTGATTTTAGCTGACACCACGAAGAGCTCATTTTTCTTTAGTTCAATATTTATTTATGGCACTTGGTTGTTGTTTAGAGTAACGGCTAGGATTTAAATGATGCTCTAATATAGAGGTCGTCAATCTTTGGACCCCAGGGACCACTAAATGCATAATTTTGAATCCTATGGACCACTAATATGATCTGCCCAATGACTGGCTTGGTGGGTGTGGCCAACTCAATGTCACTCACATCATGGCTGACTTCTACTCACCCCTCCCCTTCCAGCCACTCCTTGTCTGCCCATCTGGGCTCCTTGGGGCCCCAACAGGAAGCAGTTGTTGGAGCTAAGCAACCACTACAAGAAAGAGTTGGCAAAACAGCTGGCTACAGTTCAAATTGGGATCGGACTGAGAAGGAGGCTCAGCAGAAGGACCTCACTGAGGACTGCGTAGGCTTTCAAGGAGAGAGGAGATATGCAAGAGTGCAAGGCTAGGTACCGATGTCTTGTACCGATGTCAGGTACCGATGTCAGGGGGCTGAGATGGCCAACCAGTTCCAGGCCATGATGCAATTCCACTGGAACAAGGCCCTCTGCCTCTTCCCCACCAGTGACACTTCCCTCCAGCCTTTGCCTAAAACCCCGCACCAGGAGGCTGAAGCAGACCCTATCAGAATTTCTGTCCCCTTTGACCCATACAAAAAGACCCAAATGGGAGGACTTTCTGTAGCCTGTCAAAGACTACTTCAGCTTCAACCACAACAACACAACAGATTCAAGCTTAACATTAACAGCTCCAAAATTGACTGTAAAAAATATGAACTTTAGTAATCGGGTTGTTGAAGCGTGGAACTCATTACCGGACTCCATAGTATCATCCCCTAGCCCCCAACATTTTACCCTTAGACTATCCATGGTTGACCTCTCCAGATTCCTAAGAGGTCAGTGATGGGCATACATAAGCGCACTAGAGTGCCATTCCGTCTCCCTGTCCTATAGTCTCTCCTATATCTCGTATTTCTTCTCTACTATATCCTCTATAACCTTCATTGTGTATTATTGTGTATTGGACAACATAAAAAATAAAAATAAACATTCATTACACATATGTGGCCCAGGGGCCATAGTTTGAGGACCCCTGATTTTAGTGCATTATAAGAAATACAATTAATTTTTCTGTGGACCACCAAAATTTATCACAATGGCTAGTGACCGCTGCTCTAATTGGACACAATTACATTCAGAGGTGAGTAAGCATATGAAGGCCTGCAGCACAACAAAACCCGTTTTATTTGGAATCACATATTCATTTTGTGAAAGAATAAATGCACAAATGTACACAAGGTATGTGTGGTGTATATGCCTATTATATTAATGTTAATGAGGCCACCTCTTGTTTGTGTCAATAGATATGGTTCAGGCTTGTGAAAAACAAATGCAAATTGCTAA